>NW_024464731.1:33238-34165 GCF_000004515.6 Glycine max
AATATATCGAGACGCTCGAAATTGAACAACGGAAGCTGTCGAGAAATTCGAATGGTCATAACTCTTCATACAGATGTCCGATTCGGTGACATAACTCATCAACGGAAGCTCTCGACAAATTTGAATGGTCATAAAGTTTCACACAGATGTACGATTCGGTTACATAATATATCGAGACCGTCGAAATTGAACAACGGGAGCACTAGAGAAATTCAAATGGTCATAACTTTTCACAGGATGTCCGATTCGCGGACATAACTCATCTAGACGCTCGAAATTGAACAACGGAAGCGCTCGAGAAATTCGAATGGTCATAAAATTTCACTCGGATGTCCGATTTGGGGACATAATATATCGAGACGCTCGAAATTGAACAACGGAAGCTCTCGACAAATTCGAATGGTCATAACTTTTAACACGGATGTCCGATTCGGTGACATAACTCATCTAGACGCTCGAAATTGAACAACGGAAGCTCTCAACAAATTCAAATGGTCATAACATTTCACTCGGATGTCTGATTCGGGGACATAATATATCGAGACGCTAGAAATCGAACAACGAATGGTGTCGGGAAATTTGAATGGTCATAACTTTTCACACAGATGTCCGATTCGGGGACATAATATATCTAGATGCTCGAAATTGAGCAGCGGAAGCTAGCCAGAAATTCGAATGGTCCTAACTTTTCACACAGAAGACCGATTCGGGGACATAATATATCGAGACGCTCGAAATTGAACAACGGAAGCTCTCGACAAAGTCCAATGGTCATAACTTTTTACACGGATGTCCGATTTGGTTACGTAAGTCATCTAGACGCTTGAAATTGAATAACGAAAGCTCTCGACAAATTCGAATGGTCATAACATTTCACACGGATGTCCGATTCGGTGACATAACTCATCTAGACGCTCGAAATTGAAC
>NW_024464731.1:35669-36466 GCF_000004515.6 Glycine max
CTTTTCACACAGATGTCCGATTCGGGGACATAATATAACGAGATGCTCGAAATTGAACAACGGAAGCTATCCAGAAATTCGAATGGTCCTAACTTTTCACACAGATGTCCGATTCGGGGACATAATAGATCGAGACGCTCGAAATTGAACAACGGAAGCTCTCGACAAAGTCGAATGCTCATAACTTTTCACACGGATGTCCAATTCGGTGATATAACTCATCTAGACGCTCGAAATTGAACTACGGAAGCTCTCGACAAATTCGAATGGTCATAACATTTCACACTAGATGTCCGATTCGGAGACATAACACCTCTAGACGCTCGAAATTGAACAACGGAAGCTCTCGACAAATTCGAATGGTCATAACATTCACTCGGATGTGTGATTCGAAGACATAAATATCGAGACCCTCGAAATTGAACAACGGAAGCTCTCGACAAATTCGAATGGTCATTACTTTTCACACGGATGTCCGATTCGGTGACATAACTCATCTAGACGCTCGAAATTGAACAACGGAAGCTCTCGACAAATTCGAATGGTCATAACATTTCACTCGAATGTCTGATTCGGTGACATATATATCGAGACGCTAGAAATTGAACAACGGATGCTCTCGGGAAATATGAATGGTCATAACTTTTCACACAGATGTCTGATTCGGGGATATAATAAATCGAGACACACGAAATTGATCAACGGAAGCTGTCCAGAAATTCGAATTGTCCTAACTTTTCACATAGAAGACCGATTCGGGGACATAACTCATCTAGACGCTCGAAATTGAACAACGG
>NW_024464731.1:36596-39748 GCF_000004515.6 Glycine max
GGGATGTCCGATTCGGAGACATAACTCATCTAG
Organism: Glycine max; assembly: GCF_000004515.6. Taxonomy (NCBI): domain Eukaryota; kingdom Viridiplantae; phylum Streptophyta; class Magnoliopsida; order Fabales; family Fabaceae; genus Glycine; species Glycine max. The sequence continues at coordinate 36,630 of NW_024464731.1, forward strand.
ACGCTCGAAATGAACACGCAAGCTCTCGACAAATTCGAATGGTCATAACATTTCACTTGGATGTCCGATTCGGGCACATTATATATCGAGACGCTAGAAATTGAACAACGGATGCTGTCGGGAAATTTGAATGGTCATAACTTTTCACACAGATGTCTGATTTGGGGATATAATATATCGAGACGCACGAAATTGATCAACGGAAGCTGTCCAGAAATTCGAATGGTCCTAAATTTTCACATAGAAGACCGATTCGGGGACATAACTCATCTAGACGCTCGAAATTGAACAACGGAAGCTCTCGATAAAGTCCAACGGGCATAACTTTTCACACCGATGTCCGATTCGGTGACATAACTCATCTAGACGCTCGAAATTGAACAACCCCTCCTCTCAACAAATTCGAATGGTCATAACTTTTCACACGGATGTCCGATTCGGTGACATAACTCATCTAGACGCTCGAAATTGAACAACGAAAGCTCTCGTCAAATTCGAATGGTCATATCATTTCACTTGAATGTCTGATTCGAGGACATAATATATCGAGACGCTAGAAATTGAACAACGGAAGCTCTCGAGAAATTTGAATGGTCATAACTTTTCTCACAGATGTCCGATTCGGGGAAATAATATATCGAGACGCTCGAAATTGAACAACGGAAGCTCTCGACAATGTCGAATGGTCATAACATTTCACTCCGATGTCTGATTCGAGGACATAAAATATCAAGACGCTTGAAATTTAACAACGGAAGCACTCGAGAAATTCAAATGGTCCTAACTTTTAACAGGATGTCCGATTCGCAGACATAACTCATGTAGATGCTCGAAATTGAACAACGGAAGCTCTCGAGAAATTCGAATGGTCATAAAATTTCACTCGGATGTCCGATTCGAGGACATAATATATCGAGACGCTCGAAATTAAACAACGGAAGCTCTCGAAAATTTGAAAGGTCTTAATTTTCCACGAGAGTTCAATTAAGTGACATACTTATCTAGACGCTCGAAATGGACAACGGAAGCTCTCGACAAATTCGAATGGCCATAACTTTTCACACGGGATGTCCCAATTCGGTGACATAACTCATCTAGACGCTCGAAATTGAACAACGGAAAGCTCTCGACAAATTCGAATGGCCATAACTTTTCACACAGATGTCCGATTCGGTGACATAACTCATCTAGACGCTCGAAATTGAACAACGGAAGGTCTCGACAAATTCTAATGGTCATAACATTTCACTCGGATGTCTGATTCGAGGACATAAAATATCGAGACACTCGAAATTGAACAACGGATGCTCTTGGGATATTTGAATGGTCATAACTTTTCACACAGATGTCTGATTTGGGGATATAATATATCGAGACGCACGAAATTTATCAACGGAAGCTGTCCAGAAATTCGAATGGTCCTAACTTTTCACATAGAAGACCGATTCGGGGACATAACTCATCTAGACGCTCGAAATTGAACAACGGAAGCTCTCGAAAAAGTCAAATGGTCATAACTTTTCACACGGATGTCCAATTCGGTGACATAACTCATCTAGACGCTCGAAATTGAACAACGGAAGCTCTCGACAAATTCGAATGGTCATAACTTTTCACACGGATGTCCGATTCGGTGACATAACTCATCTAGACGGTCAAAATTGAACAACGGAAGCTCTCGACAAATTCGAATGGTCATAACATTTCACTTGGATGTCCGATTCGGGGACATTATATATCGAGACGCTAGAAATTGAACAACGGATGCTCTCGGGAAATTTGATTCGGGGACATAATATATCGAGATGCTCGAAATTGAACAACGGAAGCTGTCCAGAAATTTGAATGGTCCTAGCTTTTCACACAGATGACCGATTCGGGGACATAATATATCGAGACTCTCGAAATTGAACAACGAAAGCTCTCGACAAAGTCGAATGGTCATAACTTTTTACACGGATGTCCGATTCGCTGACGTAAGTCATCTAGACGCTTGAAATTGAACAACGGAAGCTCTCAAAAATTCGAATGGTCATAACATTTCACACGGATGTCCGATTCGGTGACATAACTCATCTAGACGCTCGAAATTGAACAACGAAAGCTCTCGTCAAATTCGAATGGTCATATCATTTCACTTGAATGTCTGATTCGAGGACATAATATATCGAGACGCTAGAAATTGAACAACGGAAGCTCTCGAGAAATTTGAATGGTCATAACTTTTCTCACAGATGTCCGATTTGGGGAAATAATATATCGAGACGCTCGAAATTGAACAACGGAAGTTCTCGACAAAGTCGAATGGTCATAACATTTCACTCCGATGTCTGATTCGAGGATATAAAATATCGAGACGCTTGTAATGTAACAACGGAAGCACTCAGGAGATTCAAATGGTCATAACTTTTAAATGATGTCTGATTCGCAGACATAACTCATCTAGACGCTCGAAATTGAACACGGAAGCTCTCGAGAAATTCGAATGGTCATAAAATTTCACTCGGATGTCGATTCGAGGACATAATAATATCCGAGACGCTCGAAATTGAACAACGGAGGTTCTCGAGAAATTCCAATGGTCATAACTTTTCACACGGATGTCCGAATTTGGGACATAATATATCGAGACACTCGAAATTGCACAACGGAAGCACTCCAGATATTTGAATGGCCATAACTTTTCACACGGACGTCCGAATTTGGGACATAATATATCGAGACGCTCGAAATTGAACAACGGAAGCTCTCGAGAAATTCGAATGGTCATAACTTTTCACACGGATGTCCGAATTTGGTACATAATATATCGAGACGCTCGAAATTGAACAACGGAAGTTCTCGAGAAATTCCAACGGTCATAACTTTTCACACGGATGTTCGATTCGCGTACGTAACTCATCTAGACGCTCGAAATTGAACAACGGCAGCTCTCCACAAATTTCAAGGGTAATCGAATTGCACTGGGACGTCAAATTCGCCGCCGTACATCAGCGAGACGCTGGAAAGCGATCAACGGAAGCTCTCCCGAAATTCGAACGGTCCTAACTGCTCACACACATGTCCGATTCCGGGACACAATCTATTGAGACGCTCGAAATGAACAACGGAAGCTGTCC
>NW_024464731.1:54821-57103 GCF_000004515.6 Glycine max
CAGATGTCCGATTCGGTGACATAACTCATCTAGACGTTGAAATTGAACAACGGAAGCTCTCGACAAATTCGAATGGTCATAACATTTCGCTCGGATGTCCGATTCGAAGACATTATATATCGAGACGCTAGAAATTGAACAACGGATGATCTCGAGAAATTTGAATGGTCATAACTTTTCACTCAGATGTCCGATTCGGGGACATAATATATCTAGATGCTCGAAATTGAGCAGTGGAAGCTAGCCAGAAATTCGAATGGTCATAACTTTTCACACAGAAGACCGATTCGGGGACATAATATATCGAGACGCTCGAAATTGAACAACGGAAGCTCTCGACAAAGTCCAATGGTGATAACTTTTTTCACGGATGTCCGATTTGGTGACGTAAGTCATCTAGACGCTCGAAATTGAACAACGGAAGCTCTCGACAAAGTCGAATGGTCATAACTTTTCACACGGATGTCCAATTCGGTGACATAACTCATCTAGACGCTCGAAATTGAACAACGGAAGCTCTCGACAAATTCGAATGGTCATAACTTTTCACACGGATGTCCGATTCGGTGACATAACTCATCAAGACGCTCGAAATTGAACAACGGAAGCTCTCGAAAAATTCGAATGGTCATAACATTTCACTCTGATGTCCGATTCGAGGACATAAAATATCGAGATGCTCGAAATTGAACAACGAAAGCACTCTCAAAATTCGAATGGCCATAACTTTTCACAGGATGTCCGATTCGCGGACATAACTCACCTAGACGCTCGAAATTGAACAACGGAAGCTCTCGAGAAATTCGAATGGTCATAAAATTTCACTCGGATGTCCGATTCGGGGACATAATATATCGAGACGCTCGAAATTGAACAACGGAAGCTCTCGACAAATTCGAATGGTCATAACTTTTCACACGGATGTCCGATTCGGTGACATAACTCATCTAGACGCTAGAAATTGAACAACGGAAGCTCTCAACAAATTCAAATGGTCATAACATTTCACTCGGATGTCTGATTCGGGGACATAATATATCGAGACGCTAGAAATTGAACAACGAATGGTCTCGGGAAATTTGAATGGTCATAACTTTTCACACAGATGTGCGATTCGGGGACATAATATATCTAGATGCTCGAAATTGAGCAGCGGAAGCTAGCCAGAAATTCGAATGGTCCTAACTTTTCACACAGAAGACCGATTCGGGGACATAATATATCGAGACGCTCGAAATTGAACAACGGAAGCTCTCGACAAAGTCCAATGGTGATAACTTTTTACACGGATGTCCGATTTGGTGACGTAAGTCATCTAGACGCTTGAAATTGAATAACGAAAGCTCTCGACAAATTCGAATGGTCATAACATTTCACACGGATGTCCGATTCGGTGACATAACTCATCTAGACGCTCGAAATTGAACAACGGAAGGTCTCGACAAATTCTAATGGTCATAACATTTCACTCGGATGTCTGATTCGAGGACATAAAATATCGAGACACTCGAAATTGAACAACGGATGCTCTTGGGATATTTGAATGGTCATAACTTTTCACACAGATGTCTGATTTGGGGATATAATATATCGAGACGCACGAAATTTATCAACGGAAGCTGTCCAGAAATTCGAATGGTCCTAACTTTTCACATAGAAGACCGATTCGGGGACATAACTCATCTAGACGCTCGAAATTGAACAACGGAAGCTCTCGAAAAAGTCAAATGGTCATAACTTTTCACACGGATGTCCAATTCGGTGACATAACTCATCTAGACGCTCGAAATTGAACAACGGAAGCTCTCGACAAATTCGAATGGTCATAACTTTTCACACGGATGTCCGATTCGGTGACATAACTCATCTAGACGGTCAAAGTTGAACAACGGAAGCTCTCGACAAATTCGAATGGTCATAACATTTCACTTGGATGTCCGATTCGGGGACATTATATATCGAGACGCTAGAAATTGAACAACGGATGCTCTCGGGAAATTTGATTCGGGGACATAATATATCGAGATGCTCGAAATTGAACAACGGAAGCTGTCCAGAAATTTGAATGGTCCTAGCTTTTCACACAGATGACCGATTCGGGGACATAATATATCGAGACTCTCGAAATTGAACAACGAAAGCTCTCGACAAAGTCGAATGGTCATAACTTTTTACACGGATGTCCGATTCGCTGACGTAAGTCATCTAGACGCTTGAAATTGAACAACGGAAGCTCTCAAAAATTCGAATGGTCATAACATTTCACACGGATGTCCGATTCG
>NW_024464731.1:57230-58309 GCF_000004515.6 Glycine max
ACGGAAGCTCTCGAGAAATTTGAATGGTCATAACTTTTCTCACAGATGTCCGATTTGGGGAAATAATATATCGAGACGCTCGAAATTGAACAACGGAAGTTCTCGACAAAGTCGAATGGTCATAACATTTCACTCCGATGTCTGATTCGAGGATATAAAATATCGAGACGCTTGTAATGTAACAACGGAAGCACTCAAGAGATTCAAATGGTCATAACTTTTAAAATGATGTCTGATTCGCAGACATAACTCATCTAGACGCTCGAAATTGAACAACGGAAGCTCTCGAGAAATTCGAATGGTCATAAAATTTCACTCGGATGTCCGATTCGAGGACATAATATATCGAGACGCTCGAAATTAAACAACGGAAGCTCTCGAAAAATTCGAATGGTCATAACTTTTCACACGGATGTCCAATTCGGTGACATAACTCATCTAGACGCTCGAAATTGAACAACGGAAGCTCTCGACAAATTCGAATGGCCATAACTTTTCACACGGATGTCCAATTCGGTGACATAACTCATCTAGACGCTCGAAATTGAACAACGGAAGCTCTCGACAAATTCGAATGGCCATAACTTTTCACACAGATGTCCGATTCGGTGACATAACTCATCTAGACGTTTGAAATTGAACAACGGAAGCTCTCGACAAATTCGAATGGTCATAACATTTCGCTTGGATGTCCGATTCGGGGACATTATATATCGAGACGCTAGAAATTGAACAACGGATGATCTCGGGAAATTTGAATGGTCATAACTTTTCACACAGATGTCCGATTCGGGGACATAATATATCTAGATGCTCGAAATTGAGCAGTGGAAGCTAGCCAGAAATTCGAATGGTCATAACTTTTCACACAGATGACCGATTCGGGGACATAATATATCAAGACGCTCGGAATTGAACAACGGAAGCTCTCGACAAACTCGAATGGTCATAACTTTTCACACGGATGTCCAATTCCGGTGACATAACTCATCTAGACGCTCGAAATTGAACAACAGAAGCTCTCGACAAATTCGAATGGTCATAACTTTTCACACGGATGTCCGATTCGGTGACATAAC
>NW_024464731.1:58409-59355 GCF_000004515.6 Glycine max
CGAATGGTCATAACATTTCACTCTGATGTCCGATTCGAGGACATAAAATATCGAGACGCTCGAAATTGAACAACGAAAGCACTCTCGAAATTCGAATGGCCATAACTTTTCACAGGATGGCCGATTCGCGGACATAACTCACCTAGACGCTCGAAATTGAACAACGGAAGCTCTCGAGAAATTTGAATGGGATAAATTCCACTCGGATGTCCGATTCGGGGACATAATATATCGAGACGCTCGAAATTGAACAACGGAAGCTCTCGACAAATTCGAATGGTCCATAACTTTTCACACAAATGTCCGATTCGGTGACATAACTCATCTAGACGCTCGAAATTGAACAACGGAAGCTCTCGACAAATTCGAATGGTCATAACATTTCACTTGGATGTCCGATTCGGGGACATTATATATCGAGACGCTAGAAATTGAACAACGGATGCTCTCGGGAAATTTGAATGGTCATAACTTTTCACACGGATGTCCGATTCGGGGACATAATATATCTAGATGCTCGAAATTGAACAACGGAAGCTGTCCAGAAATTTGAATGGTCCTAGCTTTTCACACAGATGACCGATTCGGGGACATAATATATCGAGACTCTCGAAATTGAACAACGGAAGCTCTCGACAAAGTCGAATGGTCATAACTTTTTACACGGATGTCCGATTCGGTGACGTAAGTCATCTAGACGCTTGAAATTGAACAACGGAAGCTCTCAAAAAATTCGAATGGTCATAACATTTCACACGGATGTCCGATTCGGTGACATAACTCATCTAGACGCTCGAAATTGAACAACGAAAGCTCTCGTCAAATTCGAATGGTCATATCATTTCACTTGAATGTCTGATTCGAGGACATAATATATCGAGACGCTAGAAATTGAACAACGGAAGCTCTCGAGAAATTTGAATGGTCATAACTTTTCTCACAGATG
>NW_024464731.1:59840-60102 GCF_000004515.6 Glycine max
AGACGCTCGAAATTGAACAACGGAAGCTCTCGACAAAGTCGAATGGTCATAACTTTTCACACGGATGTCCAATTCGGTGACATAACTCATCTAGACGCTCGAAATTGAACAACGGAAGCTCTCGACAAAGTCGAATGGTCATAACTTTTCACACGGATGTCCAATTCGGTGACATAACTCATCTAGACGCTCGAAATTGAACAACGGAAGCTCTCGGGAAATTCGAATGGTCATAACTTTTCACACGGATGTCCGATTCGGT
>NW_024464731.1:60342-62121 GCF_000004515.6 Glycine max
GATGGTCTAACTTTTCACATAGAAGATCCGATTCGGGGACATAACTTCATCTAGACGCTCGAAATTGAACAACGGAAGCTCTCGAAAAAGTCAAATGGTCATAACTTTTCACACGGATGTCCAATTCGGTGACATAACTCATCTAGACGCTCGAAATTGAACAACGGAAGCTCTCGACAAATTCGAATGGTCATAACTTTTCACACGGATGTCCGATTCGGTGACATAACTCATCTAGACGGTCAAAATTGAACAACGGAAGCTCTCGACAAATTCGAATGGTCATAACTTTTCACACGGATGTCCGATTCGGTGACATAACTCATCAAGACGCTCGAAATTGAACAACGGAAGCTCTCGAAAAATTCGAATGGTCATAACATTTCACTTGGATGTCCGATTCGGGGACATTATATATCGAGACGCTAGAAATTGAACAACGGATGCTCTCGGGAAATTTGAATGGTCATAACTTTTCACACGGATGTCCGATTCGGGGACATAATATATCGAGATGCTCGAAATTGAACAACGGAAGCTGTCCAGAAATTTGAATGGTCCTAGCTTTTCACACAGATGACCGATTCGGGGACATAATATATCGAGACACTCGAAATTGAACAACGGAAGCTCTCGACAAAGTCGAATGGTCATAACGTTTTACACGGATGTCCGATTCGGTGACGTAAGTTATCGGGACGCTTGAAATTGAACAACGGAAGCTCTCAAAAAATTCGAATGGTCATAACATTTCACACGGATGTCCGATTCGGTGACATAACTCATCTAGACGCTCGAAATTGAACAACGAAAGCTCTCGTCAAATTCGAATGGTCATATCATTTCACTTGAATGTCTGATTCGAGGACATAATATATCGAGACGCTAGAAATTGAACAACGGAAGCTCTCGAGAAATTTGAATGGTCATAACTTTTCTCACAGATGTCCGATTCGGGGAAATAATATATCGAGACGCTCGAAATTGAACAACGGAAGCTCTCGACAATGTCGAATGGTCATAACATTTCACTCCGATGTCTGATTCGAGGACATAAAATATCAAGACGCTTGAAATTTAACAACGGAAGCACTCGAGAAATTCAAATGGTCCTAACTTTTAACAGGATGTCCGATTCGCAGACATAACTCATGTAGATGCTCGAAATTGAACAACGGAAGCTCTCGAGAAATTCGAATGGTCATAAAATTTCACTCGGATGTCCGATTCGAGGACATAATATATCGAGACGCTCGAAATTGAACAACGGAAGCTCTCGACAAATTCGAATGGTCATAACTTTTCACACGGATGTCCGATTCGGTGACATAACTCATCTAGACGCTCGAAATTGAACAACGAAAGCTCTCAACAGGTTCAAATGGTCATAACATTTCACTCGGATGTCTGATTCGGGGATAGAATATATCGAGACGCTAGAAATTGAACAACGGATGCTCTCGGGAAATATGAATGGTCATAACTTTTCACACAGATGTCTGATTCGGGGATATAATATATCGAGACACACGAAATTGATCAACGGAAGCTGTCCAGAAATTCGAATTGTCCTAACTTTTCACATAGAAGACCGATTCGGGGACATAACTCATCTAGACGCTCGAAATTGAACAACGAATGTTTTCGACAAAGTCCAATGGGCATAACTTTTCACACGGATGTCCGATTCGGTGACATAACTCATCTAGACGCTCGAAATTGAACAACGGAAGCTCTCACATTCGGCGGACCATACTTGTTGCGCAAGTGCTCATTTCA
>NW_024464731.1:65556-66687 GCF_000004515.6 Glycine max
CAGAAGCTGTCCAGAAATTCGAATGGTCCTCACTTTTCAGACGGAAGACCGATTCGGGGACATAATATATCGAGACGCTCAAAATTGATCAACGGAAGCTCTCGACAAATTCGAATGGTCATAACTTTTCACAGGATGTCCGATTCGCAGACATAACTCATCTAAACGCTCAAAATTGAACAACGGAAGCTCTCGAGAAATTCGAATGGTCCTAAAATTTCACTCGAATGTCCTATTCGGGGACATAATATATCGAGACGCTAGAATTTGAACAACGGAAGCTCTCGACAAGGTCGAATGGTCATAACTTTTCACACGGATGTCCGATTCGGTGACATAACTCATCTAGACGCTCGAAATTGAACAACGGAATCTCTCGACAAATTCGAATGGTCATAACATTTCACTCGGATGTCTGATTCGAGGACATAAATATCGAGACGCTCGAAATTGAACAACGGAAGCACTCTAAAAAATCGAATGGTCATAACTTTTCACAGGATGTCCGATTCGCGGACATAACTCATCTAGACGCTCGAAATTGAACAACGGAAGCACTCGAGAAATTCAAATGGTCATAAATTTTCACAGGATGTCCGATTCGCGAACATAACTCATCTAGACGCTCGAAATTGAAAAACGGAAGCTCTCGACAAATTCGAATGGTCATAACATTTCACTCGGATGTCCGATTCGGGGACATAATATATCGAGACGCTCGAAATTGAACAACGGAAGCTCTCGACAAAGCCGAATGGTCATAACTTTTTACACGGATGTCCGACTCGGTGACATAACTCATCTAGACGCTCAAAATTGAACAACGGAAGCTCTCGACAAATTCGAATGGTCATAACTATTCACTCAGATGTCTGATTCGGTGACATAACTCATCTAGACGCTCGAAATTGAAAAACGGAAGCTCTCGACAAATTCGAATGATCATAACAATTCACTCGGATGTCTGATTCGAGGACATAAAATATCGAGACGCTCGAAATTGAACAACGGAAGCATTCTCGAAATTCGAATGGTCATAACTTTTCACAGGATGTCCGATTTGTGGACATAACTCATCTAGACGCTCGGATGTCCGATTCGGGGACATACTATATCGAGACGCTCGAAATT
>NW_024464731.1:67496-68769 GCF_000004515.6 Glycine max
CCGAGACGCTAGAAATTGCACAACGGAAGCTCTCGAGAAAGTTGAGTGGTCATAACTTTTCACACAGATGTCTGATTCGGGGACATAATAGATCGAGACGCTCGAAATTGAACAACAGAAGCTGTCCAGAAATTCGAATGGTCCTCACTTTTCACACAGAAGACCGATTCGGGGACATAATATATCGAGACGCTCAAAATTGATCAACGGAAGCTCTCGACAAATTCGAATGGTCATAACTTTTCACAGGATGTCCGATTCGCAGACATAACTCATCTAAACGCTCAAAATTGAACAACGGAAGCTCTCGAGAAATTCGAATGGTCATAAAATTTCACTCGAATGTCCTATTCGGGGACATAATATATCGAGACGCTAGAATTTGAACAACGGAAGCTCTCGACAAGGTCGAATGGTCATAACTTTTCACACGGATGTCCGATTCGGTGACATAACTCATCTAGACGCTCGAAATTGAACAACGGAATCTCTCGACAAATTCGAATGGTCATAACATTTCACTCGGATGTCTGATTCGAGGACATAAATATCGAGACGCTCGAAATTGAACAACGGAAGCACTCTAAAAAATCGAATGGTCATAACTTTTCACAGGATGTCCGATTCGCGGACATAACTCATCTAGACGCTCGAAATTGAACAACGGAAGCACTCGAGAAATTCAAATGGTCATAAATTTTCACAGGATGTCCGATTCGCGAACATAACTCATCTAGACGCTCGAAATTGAAAAACGGAAGCTCTCGACAAATTCGAATGGTCATAACATTTCACTCGGATGTCCGATTCGGGGACATAATATATCGAGACGCTCGAAATTGAACAACGGAAGCTCTCGACAAAGCCGAATGGTCATAACTTTTTACACGGATGTCCGACTCGGTGACATAACTCATCTAGACGCTCAAAATTGAACAACGGAAGCTCTCGACAAATTCGAATGGTCATAACTATTCACTCAGATGTCTGATTCGGTGACATAACTCATCTAGACGCTCGAAATTGAAAAACGGAAGCTCTCGACAAATTCGAATGGTCATAACATTTCACTCCGATGTTTGATTTGAGGACATAAAATATCGAGACGCTTGAAATTGAACAACGGAAGCACTCGAGAAATTCAAATGGTCATAACTTTTCACAGGATGTCCGATTCGCAGACATAACTCATCTAGAAGCTCGAAATTGAACAAAGGAAGCTCTCGTGAAATTCGGGCGCAATGTACGCCTGCTCGGATGTCCGATTCGGGGA
>NW_024464731.1:68876-69132 GCF_000004515.6 Glycine max
CGCTCGAAATTGAACCCCGAAAGCTCTGAACAAATTCAAATGGTCATAACATTTCACTCGGATGTCTGATTCGGGGACAGAATATATCTAGACGCTAGAAATTGAATAACGGATGCTCTCGGGAAATTTGAATGGTCATAACTTTTCACACAGATGTCCGATTCGGGGACATAATATAACGAGATGCTCGAAATTGATCAATGGAAGCTGTCCAGAAATTCGAATGGTCCTTATTTTTCACAGAGAAGACCGATTC
>NW_024464731.1:69758-70538 GCF_000004515.6 Glycine max
CACTCGAATGTCTGATTCGGGGACATAATATATCGAGACTCTAGAAATTGAACAACGGATGCTCTCGGGAAATTTGAATGGTCATAACTTTTCACACAGATGTCCGATTCGGGGACATAATATATCGAGATGCTCGAAATTGAACAACGGAAGCTGTCCAGAAATTCGAATGGTCCTAACTTTTCACACAGAAGACCGATTCGGGGACATAATATATCGAGACGCTCGAAATTGAACAACGGAAGCTCTCGACAAAGTCGAATGGTCAAAACTTTTCACAGGATGTCCGATTCGCAAACAAAACTCATCTAGACGCTCGAAATTGAACAACGGAAGCTCTCGACAAATTCGAATGGTCATAAAATTTCACTCGGATGTCCGATACGGGGACATAATATATCGAGACGCTCGAAATTGAACAACGGAAGCTCTCGAAAAATTTGAATGGTCATAACTTTTCACACGGATGTCCGATTCGGTGACATAACTTATCTAGACGCTCGAAATTGAATAACGAAAGCTCTCAACAAATTCAAATGGTCATAACATTTCACTCGGATGTCTGATTCGGGGACAGAATATATCGAGACGCTAGAAATTGAACAACGGATGCTCTCGGGAAATTTGAATGGTCATAACTTTTCACACAGATGTCCGATTCGGGGACATAATATAACGAGATGCTCGAAATTGAACAAAGGAAGCTATCCAGAAATTCGAATGGTCCTAACTTTTCACACAGATGACCGATTCGGGGACATAATATATCGAGACGCTCGG
>NW_024464731.1:91413-91873 GCF_000004515.6 Glycine max
TAACTTTTCACACGGATGTCCGATTCGGTGACATAACTCATCTTGACGCTCGAAATTGAACAACGGAAGCTCTCGACAAATTCGAATGGTCATAACATTTCACTCGGATGTCTGATTCGGTGACATACCTCATCTAGACGCTCGAAATGGAAAAAGGGAAGCTCTCGACAAATTCGAATGGTCATAGCATTTCACTCCGATGTCTGATTTGACGACATAAAATATCGAGACGCTTGAAATTGAACAACGGAAGCACTCGAGAAATTCAAATGGTCATAACTTTTCGGAGGGATGTCCGATTCGCAGACAGAGGAGGATCTAGACGCTCGAAATTGAACAACGGAAGCTCTCGAGAAATTCGAATGGTCATAAAATTTCAGTCGGATGTCCGATTCGGGGACATAATATATCGAGACGCTCGAAATTGAACAACGGAAGCTCTCGACAAATTCGAATGGTC
>NW_024464731.1:92625-93216 GCF_000004515.6 Glycine max
ACTCGGATGTCTGATTCGGGGACAGAATATATCGAGACGCTAGAAATTGAACAACGGATGCTCTCGGGAAATTTGAATGGTCATAACTTTTCACACAGATGTCCGATTCGGGGACATAATATAACGAGATACTCGAAATTGAACAACGGAAGCTGTCCAGAAATTCGAATGGTCCTAACTTTTCACAGAGAAGACCGATTCGGGGACATAATATATCGAGACGCTCGAAATTGAACAACGGAAGCTCTCGACAAAGTCGAATGGTCATATCTTTTCACACGGATGTCTGATTCGGTGACATAACCCATCTAGACGCTCGAAATTGAACAACGGAAGCTCTCGACAAATTCGAATGGTCATAACATTTCACACGGATGTCCGATTCAGTGACATAAATCATCTAGACACTCAAAATTGAACAGCGGAAGCTCTCAACAAATTCGAATGGTCATAACATTTCACTTGGATGTCCGATTCGGGGACATTATATATCGAGATGCTAGAAATTGAACAACGGATGCTCTCGGGAAATTTGAATGGTCATAACTTTTCACACAGATGTCCGATTCGGGGACATAATATATCGAGATG
>NW_024464731.1:93319-96672 GCF_000004515.6 Glycine max
ACAACGGAAGCTCTCGACAAAGTCTATTGGTCCCCTCTAGTCCTATGTCCGATTCGCAGACATAACTCATCTAGACGCTCGAAATTGAATAACGGAAGCTCTCGACAAATTCGAATGGTCATAAAATTTCACTCGGATGTCCGATACGGGGACATAATATATCGAGACGCTCGAAATTGAACAACGGAAGCTCTCGAAAAATTCGAATGGTCATAACTTTTAACACGGATGTCCGATTCGGTGACATAACTCATCTAGACGCTCGAAATTGAACAACGAAAGCTCTCAACAAATTCAAATGGCCATAACATTTCACTCGGATGTCTGATTCGGGGACAGAATATATCGAGACGCTAGAAATTGAACAACGGATGCTCTCGGGAAATTTGAATGGTCATAACTTTTCACACAGATGTCCGATTCGGGGACATAATATATCGAGATGCTCGAAATTGAATTGCGGAAGCTGTCCAGAATTTCGAATGGTCCTAACTTTTCACATAGAAGACCGATTCGGGGACATAATATATCGAGACGCTCGAAATTGAACAACGGAAGCTCTTGACAAAGTCGAATGGTCATAACGTTTCACACGGATGTCTGATTCGGTGACATAACTCATCTAGACGCTCGAAATTGAACAACGGAAGCTCTCGACAAATTCGAATGGTCATAACATTTCACACGGATGTCCGATTCGGTGACATAAATCATCTAGACGCTCGAAATTGAACAGCAGAAGCTCTCAACAAATTCAAATGGTCATAACATTTCACTTGGATGTCCAATTCGGGGACATTATATATCGAGACGCTAGAAATTGAACAACGGATGCTCTCGGGAAATTTGAATGGTCATAACTTTTCACACAGATGTCCGATTCGGGGACATAATATATTGAGATGCTTGAAATTGAATTGCGGAAGCTGTTCAGAAATTCGAATGGTCCTAACTTTTCACAGAGAAGACCGATTCGGGGACATAATATATTGAGACGCTTGAAATTGAACAACGGAAGCTCTTGACAAAGTCGAATGGTCATAACTTTTCACACGGATGTCTGATTCGGTGACATAACTCATTTAGGCGCTTGAAATTGAACAACGGAAGCTCTTGACAAATTTGAATGGTCATAACATTTCACACGGATGTCCGATTCAGTGACATAAATCATTTAGGCACTCAAAATTGAACAGCGGAAGCTTTCAAACAAATTCGAATGGTCATAACATTTCACTTGGATGTCCGATTCGGGGACATTATATATCGAGATGCTAGAAATTGAACAACGGATGCTCTCGGGAAATTTGAATGGTCATAACTTTTCACACAGATGTCCGATTCGGGGACATAATATATCGAGATGCTCGAAATTGAACAGCGGAAGCTGTCCAGAAATTCCAATGGTCCTAACGTTTCACACAGAAGACCGATTCGGGGACATAATATATCGAGACGCTCGAAATTGAACAACAGAAGCTCTCGACAAATTCGAATGGTCATAAAATTTCACTCGGATGTCCGATACGGGGACATAATATATCGAGACGCTCGAAATTGAACAACGGACGCTCTCGAAAAATTCGAATGGTCATAACTTTTAACACGGATGTCCGATTCGGTGACATAACTCATCTAGACGCTCGAAATTGAACAACGAAAGCTCTGAACAAATTCAAATGGTCATAACATTTCACTCGGATGTCTGATTCGGGGACAGAATATATCGAGACGCTAGAAATTGAACAACGGATGCTCTCGGGAAATTTGAATGGTCATAACTTTTCACACAGATGTCCGATTCGGGGACATAATATATCGAGATGCTCGAAATTGAATTGCGGAAGCTGTCCAGAATTTCGAATGGTCCTAACTTTTCACATAGAAGACCGATTCGGGGACATAATATATCGAGACGCTCGAAATTGAACAACGGAAGCTCTCGACAAAGTCGAATGGTCATAACTTTTCACACGGATGTCTGATTCGGTGACATAACTCATCTAGACGCTCGAAATTGAACAACGGAAGCTCTCGACAAATTCAAATGGTCATAACATTTCACTTGGATGTCCGATTCGGGGACATTATATATCGAGACGCTAGAAATTGAACAACGGATGCTCTCGGGAAATTTGAATGGTCATAACTTTTCACACAGATGTCCGATTCGGGGACATAATATATCGAGATGCTCGAAATTGAACAGCGGAAGCTGTCCAGAAATTCCAATGGTCCTAACGTTTCACATAGAAGACCGATTCGGGGACATAATATATCGAGACGCTCGAAATTGAACAACGGAAGCTCTCGACAAAGTCGAATGGTCATAACTTTTCACACGGATGTCTGATTCGGTGACATAACTCATCTAGACGCTCGAAATTGAACAACGGAAGCTCTCGACAAATTCGAATGGTCATAACATTTCACACGGATGTCCGATTCAGTGACATAAATCATCTAGACACTCAAAATTGAACAGCGGAAGCTCTCAACAAATTCGAATGGTCATAACATTTCACTTGGATGTCCGATTCGGGGACATTATATATCGAGATGCTAGAAATTGAACAACGGATGCTCTCTGGGAATTTGATGGTCTAACTTTTCCACAGATGTCCGATTCGGGGACATAATATATCGAGATGCTCAAAATTGAACAGCGGAAGCTGTCCAGAAATTCCAATGGTCCTAACGTTTCACACAGAAGACCGATTCGGGGACATAATATATCGAGACGCTCAAAATTGAACAACGGAAGCTCTCGACAAAGTCGAATGGTCAAAACTTTTCACAGGATGTCCGATTCGCAGACATAACTCATCTAGACGCTCGAAATTGAACAAAGGAAGCTCTCGACAAATTCGAATGGTCATAAAATTTCACTCGGATGTCTGATACGGGGACATAATATATCGAGACGCTCGAAATTGAACAACGGAAGCTCTCGAAAAATTCGAATGGTCATAACTTTTAACACGGATGTCCGATTCGGTGACATAACTCATCTAGACGCTCGAAATTGAACAACGAAAGCTCTCAACAAATTCAAATGGTCATAACATTTCACTCGGATGTCTGATTCGGGGACAGAATATATCGAGACGCTAGAAATTGAACAACGGATGCTCTCGGGAAATTTGAATGGTCATAACTTTTCACACAGATGTCCGATTCGGGGACATAATATAACGAGATGCTCGAAATTGAACAACGGAAGCTGTCCAAAAATTCGAATGGGCATAACTTTACACACGGATGTCCGATTCGGTTACATAACTCATCTAGACGCTCGAAATTGAACAACGAAAGCTCTGAACAAATTCAAATGGTCATAACATTTCACTCGG
>NW_024464731.1:96772-98429 GCF_000004515.6 Glycine max
ATATCGAGACGCTAGAAATTGAACAACGGATGCTCTCGAGAAATTTGAATGGTCATTACTTTTCACACAGATGTCCGATTCGGGGACATAATATAACGAGATGCTCGAAATTGAACAACGGAAGCTGTCCAGAAATTCGAATGGTCCTAACTTTTCACACAGATGACCGATTCGGGGACATAATATATCGAGACGCTCGAAATTGAACAACGGAAGCTCTCGACAAAGTCGAATGCTCATAACTTTTCACACGGATGTCCAATTCGGTGATATAACTCATCTAGACGCTCGAAATTGAACAACGGAAGCTCTCGACAAATTCGAATGGTCATAACATTTCACACGGATGTCCGATTCGGTGACATAACTCATCTAGACGCTCGAAATTGAACAACGGAAGCTCTCAAGAAATTCGAATGGTCATAAAATTTCAGTCGGATGTCCGATTTGGGGACATAATATATCGAGACGCTCGAAATTGAACAACGGAAGCTCTCGACAAATTCGAATGGTCATATCTTTTCACACTGAAGACCGATTCGGGGACATAATATATCGAGACGCTCGAAATTGAACAATGGAAGCTCTCGACAAAGTCGAATGGTCATAACTTTAAACACGGATGTCCAATTCGGTGACATAACTCATCTAGACGCTCGAAATTGAACAACGGAAGCTCTCGTCAAATTCGAATGGTCATAAATTTTCACACGGATGTCCGATTCGGTGACATAAATCATCTAGACGCTCGAAATTGAACAGCGGAAGCTCTCAACAAATTCAAATGGTCATAAAATTTCACTCGGATGTCCGATACGGGGACATAATATATCGAGACGCTCGAAATTGAACAACGGAAGCTCTCGAAAAATTCGAATGGTCATAACTTTTAACACGGATGTCCGATTCGGTGAGATAACTCATCTAGACGCTTGAAATTGAACAACGAAAGCTCTCAACAAATTCCACATGGTCATAACTTTTCACACGGATGTCTGATTCGGTGACATAACTCATGTCGAGACGCTAGAAATTGAACAACGGATGCTCTCGGGAAATTTGAATGGTCATAACTTTTCACACAGATGTCCGATTCGGGGACATAATATATCGAGATGCTCGAAATTGAACAACGGAAGCTGTCCAAAAATTCGAATGGTCCTAACTTTTCACACAGAAGACCGATTCGGGGACATAATATATCGAGACGCTCGAAATTGAACAACGGAAGCTCTCGACAATGTCGAATGCTCATAACTTTTCACACGGATGTCCAATTCGGTGATATAACTCATCTAGACGCTCGAAATTGAACAACGGAAGCTCTCGACAAATTCGAATGCTCATAACTTTTCACACGGATGTCCAATTCGGTGATATAACTCATCTAGACGCTCGAAATTGAACAACGGAAGCTCTCGACAAATTCGAATGCTCATAACTTTTCACACGGATGTCCAATTCGGTGATATAACTCATCTAGACGCTCGAAATTGAACAACGGAAGCTCTCGACAAATTCGAATGGTCATAACATTTCACTCGGATGTCTGATTCGAGGGCATAAAATATCGAGACGCTCGAAATTGAACAACGGAAGCACTCTCGAAATTCGAATGGTCATAACTTTTCACAGGATGTCCGATTCGCGGACATAA
>NW_024464731.1:98774-100205 GCF_000004515.6 Glycine max
AGATGTCCGATTCGGGGACATAATATATCGAGATGCTCGAAATTGAACAGCGGAAGCTGTCCAGAAATTCCAATGGTCCTAACTTTTCACACAGAAGACCGATTCGGGGACATAATATATCGAGACGCTCGAAATTGAACAATGGAAGCTCTCGACAAAGTCGAATGGTCAAAACTTTTCACAGGATGTCCGATTCGCAGACATAACTCATCTAGACGCTCGAAATTGAACAACGGAAGCTCTCGACAAATTCGAATGGTCATAAAATTTCATTCGGATGTCCGATTCGGGGACATAATATACCGAGACGCTCAAAATTTAACAACAGAAGCTCTCGAAAAATTTGAATGGTCATAACTTTTCACACGGATGTCCGATTCGGTGACATAACTCATCTAGACGCTCGAAATTCAACAACGAAAGCTCTCAACAAATTCAAATGGTCATAACATTTCACTCGGATGTCTGATTCGGGGACAGAATATATCGAGACGCTAGAAATTGAACAACGGATGCTCTCGGGAAATTTGAATGGTCATAACTTTTCACACAGATGTCCGATTCGGGGACATAATATAACGAGATGCTCGAAATTGAACAACGGAAGCTATCCAGAAATTCGAATGGTCCTAACTTTTCACACAGATGACCGATTCGGGGACATAATATATCGAGACGCTCGAAATTGAACAACGGAAGCTCTCGACAAAGTCGAATGCTCATAACTTTTCACACGGATGTCCAATTCGGTGATATAACTCATCTAGACGCTCGAAATTGAACAACGGAAGCTCTCGACAAATTCGAATGGTCATAACATTTCACACGGATGTCCGATTCGGTGACATAACTCATCTAGACGCTCGAAATTGAACAACGGAAGCTCTCGACAAATTCGAATGGTCATAACATTTCACTCGGATGTCTGATTCGAGGGCATAAAATATCGAGACGCTCGAAATTGAACAACGGAAGCACTCTCGAAATTCGAATGGTCATAACTTTTCACAGGATGTCCGATTCGCGGACATAAGTCACCTAGACGCTCGAAATTGAACAACGGAAGCTCTCGACAAATTCGAATGGTCATAAAATTTCACTCGGATGTCCGATTCGGGGACGTAATATATCGAGACGCTCGAAATTGAACAACGGAAGCTCTCGACAAATTCGAATGGTCATAACTTTTCACACGGATGTCCGATTCGGTGACATAACACATCTAGACGCTCGAAATTGAACAGCGGAAGCTCTCAACAAATTCAAATGGTCATAACATTTCACTCGGATGTCTGATTCGGGGACATAATATATCGAGACGCTAGAAATTGAACAACGGATGCTCTCGGGAAATTTGAATGGTCATAACTTTTCACACAGATGTCCGATTCGGTGACATAATATATCGAGATGCTCGAAATTGAATTGCGG
>NW_024464731.1:127635-133476 GCF_000004515.6 Glycine max
GTGACATAACTCATCTAGACGCTCGAAATTGAACAACGGAAGCTCTCGACAAATTCGAATAATCATAACTTTTCACACGGATGTCCGATTCGGTGAGATAACTCATCTAGACGCTCGAAATTGAACAACGGAAGCTCTCGACAAATTCGAATGGTCATAACATTTCACACGGATGTCCGATTCAGTTACATAACTCATCTAGACCCTCGAAATTGAGCAACGGAAGGTCTCGACAAATTCGAATGGTCATAACATTTCACTCTGATGTCTCATTCGAGGACATAAAATATCGAGACGCTCGAAATTGAACAACGGAAGCACTCTCGAAATTCGAATGGTCATAACTTTTCACAGGATGTCCGATTCGCGGACATAACTCACCTTGACGCTCGAAATTGAACAACGGAAGCACTCGAGAAATTCGAATGGTCATAAATTTTCACACGGATGTCGATTCGGTGACATAACTCATCTAGATGCTCGAAATTAAACAGCGGAAGCTCTCAACAAATTCAAATGGTCATAACATTTCACTCGGATGTCTGATTCAGGAACATACTATATCGAGACGCTAGAAATTGTACAACGGAAGCTCTCGACAAATTCGAATGGTCATAAATTTTCACACGGATGTCGATTCGGTGACATAACTCATCTAGATGCTCGAAATTGAACAGCGGAAGCTCTCAACAAATTCAAATTGTCATAACATTTCACTCGGAAGTCTGATTCGGGGACATACTATATCGAGACGCTAGAAATTGAACAACGGATGCTCTCGGGAAATTTGAATGGTCATAACTTTTCACACAGATGTCCGATTCGGGGACATAATATATCGAGATGCTCGAAATTGAACAGCGGAAGCTGTCCAGAAATTCGAATGGTCCTAACTTTTCACACAGAAGACCGATTCGGGGACATAATATATCGAGATGCTCGAAATTGAACAACGGAAGCTCTCGACAAAGTTGAATGGTCATAACTTTTCACACGGATGTCCGATTCGGTGACATAACTCATCAAGACGCTCGAAATTGAACAACGGAAGGTCTCGACAAATTCGAATGGTCATAACATTTCACACGGATGTCCGATTCGGTGACATAACTCATCTAGACGCTCGAAATTGAATAGCGGAAGCTCTCAACAAATTCAAATGGTCATAACATTTCACTCGGATGTCTGATTCGGGGACATAATATATCGATACGCTAGAAATTGAACAACGGATGCTCTCGGGAAATTTGAATGGTCATAACTTTTCACACAGATGTCCGATTCGGGGACATAATATATCGAGATGCTCGAAATTAAATAGCGAAAGCTGTCCAGAAATTCGAATGGTCCTAACTTTTCACACAGAAGACCGATTTGGGGACATAATATATCGAGACGCTCGAAATTGAACAACGGAAGCTCTCGACAAAGTCGAATGATCAAAACTTTTCACAGGATGTCCGATTCACAGACATAACTAATCTAGACGCTCGAAATTGAACAACGGAAGCTCTCGACAAATTCGAATGGTCATAACATTTCACTCGGATGTCCGATTCGGGGACATAATATATTGAGACGCTCGAAATTGAACAACGGATGCTCTCAAGAAATTTGAATGGTCATAACTTTTCACACAGATGTCCGATTCGGGGACATAATATATCGAGATGCTCGAAATTGAACAACGGAAGCTGTCCAGAAATTCGAATGGTCCTAACTTTTCACACAGATGACCGATTCGGGGACATAATATATCGAGACGCTCGAAATTGAACAACGGAAGCTCTCGACAAATTTGAATGATCATAACTTTTCACACGGATGTCCGATTCGGTGAGATAACTCATCTAGACGCTCGAAATTGAACAACGGAAGCTCTCGACAAATTCGAATGGTCATAACATTTCACACGGATGTCCGATTCAGTTACATAACTCATCTAGACCCTCGAAATTGAACAACGGAAGGTCTCGACAAATTCGAATGGTCATAACATTTCACTCTGATGTCTCATTCGAGGACATAAAATATCGAGACGCTCGAAATTGAACAACGGAAGCACTCTCGAAATTCGAATGGTCATAACTTTTCACAGGATGTCCGATTCGCGGACATAACTCACCTTGACGCTCGAAATTGAACAACGGAAGCACTCGAGAAATTCGAATGGTCATAAATTTTCACACGGATGTCGATTCGGTGACATAACTCATCTAGATGCTCGAAATTGAACAGCGGAAGCTCTCAACAAATTCAAATTGTCATAACATTTCACTCGGAAGTCTGATTCGGGGACATACTATATCGAGACGCTAGAAATTGAACAACGGATGCTCTCGGGAAATTTGAATGGTCATAACTTTTCACACAGATGTCCGATTCGGGGACATAATATATCGAGATGCTCGAAATTGAACAGCGGAAGCTGTCCAGAAATTCGAATGGTCCTAACTTTTCACACAGAAGACCGATTCGGGGACATAATATATCGAGAAGCTCGAAATTGAACAACGGAAGCTCTCGACAAAGTTGAATGGTCATAACTTTTCACACGGATGTCCGATTCGGTGACATAACTCATCAAGACGCTCGAAATTGAACAACGGAAGCTCTCGACAAATTCGAATACTCATAACATTTCACACGGATGTCCGATTTGGTGACATAACTCATCTAGACGCTCGAAATTGAACAGCGGAAGCTCTCAACTAATTCAAATGGTCATAAAATTTCACTCGGATGTCTGATTCGGGGACATAATATATCGATACGCTAAAAATTGAACAACGGATGCTCTCGGGAAATTTGAATGGTCATAACTTTTCACACAGATGTCCGATTCGGGGACATAATATATCGAGATGCTCGAAATTGAACAGCGGAAGCTGTCCAGAAATTCGAATGGTCCTAACATTTCACACAGAAGACCGATTCGGGGACATAATATGTCGAGACGCTCGAAATTGAACAACGGAAGCTCTCGACAAAGTCGAATGGTCAAAACTTTTCACAGGATGTCCGATTCGCAGACATAACTCATCTAGACGCTCGAAATTGAACAACGGAAGCTCTCGACAAATTCGAATGGTCATAACATTTAAAACGGATGTCCGATTCGGTGACATAATATATCGACACCCTCGAAATTGAACGACGGAAGCTCTCGACAAATTCGAATGGTCATAACATTTCACTCGGATTTCTGATTCGAGGACATAATATATCGAGACGCTCGAAATTGAACAACGGAAGCACTCTCGAAATTCGAATGGTCATAACTTTTCACAGGATGTCCGATTCGCGAACATAACTCACCTAGATGCTCGAAATTGAACAACGGAAGCTCTCAACAAATTCGAATGGTCATAACATTTCACACGGATGTCCGATTCGGTTACATAACTCATCTAGACCCTCGAAATTGAACAACGGAAGGTCTCTACAAATTCGAATGGTCATAACATTTCACTCTGATGTCTCATTCGAGGACATAAAATATCGAGACGCTCGAAATTGAACAACGGAAGCACTCTCGAAATTCGAATGGTCATAACTTTTCACAGGATGTCCGATTCGCGGACATAACTCACCTTGACGCTCGAAATTGAACAACGGAAGCACTCTCGAAATTCGAATGGTCATAACTTTTCACAGGATGTCAGATTCGCGGACATAACTCACCTTGACGCTCGAAATTGAACAACGGAAGCACTCGAGAAATCGAATGGTCATAAATTTTCACACGGATGTCGATTCGGTGACATAACTCATCTAGATGCTCGAAATTAAACAGCGGAAGCTCTCAACAAATTCAAATGGTCAAAACATTTCACTCGGATGTCTGATTCGGGGACATACTATATCGAGACGCTAGAAATTGTACAACGGAAGCTCTCGACAAATTCGAATGGTCATAAATTTTCACACGGATTTTGATTCGGTGACATAACTCATCTAGATGCTCGAAATTGAACAGCGGAAGCTCTCAACAAATTCAAATGGTCATAACATTTCACTCGGATGTCTGATTCGGAGACATACTATATCGAGACGCTAGAAATTGAACAACGGATGCTCTCGGGAAATTTGAATGGTCATAACTTTTCACACAGATGTCCGATTCGGGGACATAATATATCGAGATGCTCGAAATTGAACAGCGGAAGCTGTCCAGAAATTCGAATGGTCCTAACTTTTCACACAGAAGACCGATTCGGGGACATAATATATCGAGAAGCTCGAAATTGACCAACGGAAGCTCTCGAAAAAGTTGAATGGTCATAACTTTTCACACGGATGTCCGATTCGGTGACATAACTCATCTAGACGCTCAAAATTAAACAACGGAAGCTCTCAACAAATTCAAATGGTCATAACATTTCACTAGGATATCTATTTCGGGGACATAAAAGATCGAGACGCTTGAAATTGAACAATAGAAGCACTCGAGAAATTCAAATGGTCATAACTTTTCACAGGATGTCCGATTCGCATACATAACTCATCTAGACGCTCGAAATTGAACAACGGAAGCTCTTGACAAATTCGAATGGTCATAACTTTTCACACGGTGAGTCGATTCGGTGACATAACTCATCTAGACGCTCAAAATTGAACAACGGAAGCACTCTCGAAAGTCGAATGGTCATAACTTTTCACACAGAAGACCGATTCGGGGACATAATATATCGAGACGCTCGAAATTGAACAACGGAAGCTCTCGACAAAGTCGAATGGTCAAAACTTTTCACAGGATGTCCGATTCACAGACATAACTCATCTAGACGCTCCAAATTGAACAACGGAAGCAATCGACAAATTTGAATGGTCATAACATTTCACACGGATGTCCGATTCGGTGACATAACTCATCTAGACGCTCGAAATTGAAAAACGGAAGCTCTCGACAAATTCGAATGGTTATAAAATTTCACTCCGATGTCTGATTTGAGGACATAAAATATTGAGACGCTTGAAATTGAACAACAGAAGCACTCGAGAAATTCAAATGGTCATAACTTTTCACAGGATGTCCGATTCGCAGACATAACTCATCTAGACGCTCGAAATTGAACAACGGAAGCTCTCGACAAGGTCGAATGGTCATAACTTTTCACACGGATGTCCGATTCGGTGACATAACTCATCTAGACGCTCGAAATTGAACAACGGAAGCTCTTGACAAATTCGAATGGTCATAACATTTCACTCGGATGTCTGATTCGGTGACATAACTCATCTAGACGCTCGAAATTGAAAAACGGAAGCTCTCGACAAATTCGAATGGTCATAACATTTCACTTCAATGTCTGATTTGAGGACATAAAATATCGAGACGTTTGAAATTGAACAACGGATGCACTCGAGAAATTCAAATGGTCATAACTTTTCACAGGATGTCCGATTCGCAGACATAACTCATCTAGACGCTCGATATTGAACAACGGAAGCTCTCGACAAATTCGAATGGTCATAAAATTTCACTGGGATTTCCGATTCGGGGACATAATATATCGAGATGCTCGAAATTGAACAACGGAAGCTCTTGACAAATTAGAATGGTCATAACTTTTGACACGGATGTCAGATTCGGTGACATAACTCATCTAGACGCTCGAAATTGAACAACGGAAGCTCTCAACAAATTCAAATGGTCATAACATTTCACTCGGATGTCTGATTCGGGGACATAATATATCGAGACGCTAGAAATTGAACAACGGATGCTCTCGGGAAATTTGAATGGTCATAACTTTTCACACAGATGTCCGATTCAGGGATATAATATATCGAGATGCTCGAAATTGAAAAGCGGAAGCTGTCCAGAAATTCGAATGG
>NW_024464731.1:133652-135760 GCF_000004515.6 Glycine max
TCGAATGGTCATAACATTCCACACGGATGTCCGATTCGGGGACATAAATCATCTAGACGCTCGAAATTGAACAACGGAAGCTCTCGACAAATTCGAATGGTCATAACATTTCACTCGGATGTCCGATTCGAGGGCATAATATATCGAGACGCTCGAAATTGAACAACGGAAGCTCTCGACAAATTCGAATGGTCATAACTTTTCACACGGATGTCCGATTCGGTGACATAACTCATCTAGACGCTCGAAATTGAACAGTGGAAGCTCTCAACAAATTCAAATGGTCATAACATTTCACTCGGATGTCTGATTCGGGGACATAATATATCGAGACGCTAGAAATTGAACAACGGATGCTCTCGGGAAATTTGAATGGTCATAACTTTTCACACAGATGTCCGATTCAGGGATAAAATATATCGAGATGCTCGAAATTGAAAAGCGGAAGCTGTCCAGAAATTCGAATGGTCCTAACTTTTCACACAGAAGACCCATTCGGGGACATAATTTATCTAGACGCTCGAAATTGAACAACGGAAGCTCTCGACAAATTCGAATGGTCATAACATTTCACACGGATGTCCGATTCGGTGACATAACTCATCAAGACGCTCGAAATTTAACAACGGAAGCTGTCGACAAATTCGAATGTTCATGACATTTCACACGGATTTCCGATTCGCTGACATAACTCATCTAGACGCTCGAAATTGAACAGCGGAAACTCTCAACAAATTCAAATTGTCATAGCATTTCACTCGGATGTCCGATTCGGGGACATAATATATCGATTTGCTAGAAATTGATCAACGGATGCTCTCGGGAAATTTGAATGGTCATAACTTTTCGCACAGATGTTCCATTCGGGGACATAATATATCAAGATGCTCGAAATTGAACAGCGAAAGCTGTCCAGAAATTCCAATGGTCCTAACTTTTCACACAGAAGACCGATTCGGGGACATAATATATCGAGACGCTCGAAATTGAACAACGGAAGCTCTCGACAAAGTCGAATGGTCAAACCTTTTCACAGGATGTCCGATTCGCAGACATAACTTATCTAGACGCTCGAAATTGAACAACAGAAGCTCTCGACATATTCGAATGGTCATAACTTTTCACACGGATGTCCGATTCGCTAATATAACTCATCTAGACGCTCGAAATTGAACAACGGAAGCTCTCAACAAATTCAAATGGTCATAACATTTCACTCGGATGTCTGATTAGGGGACATAATATATCGAGACGCTAGAAATTGAACAACGGATGCTCTCGGGAAATTTGAATGGTCATAACTTTTCACACAGATGTCCGATTCAGGGATATAATATATCGAGATGCTCGAAATTGAAAAGCGGAAGCTGTCCAGAAATTCGAATGGTCCTAAATTTTCACACAGAAGACCCATTCGGGGACATAATATATCGAGACGCTCGATATTGAACAACGGAAGCTCTCGACAAATTCGAATGGTCATAAAATTTCACTCGGATTTCCGATTCGGGGACATAATATATCGAGATGTTCGAAATTGAACAACGGAAGCTCTTGACAAATTAGAATGGTCATAACTTTTCACACGGATGTCCGATTCGGTGACATAACTCATCTAGACGCTCGAAATTGAACAGCGGAAACTCTAAACAAATTCAAATTGTCATAGCATTTCACTCGGATGTCTGATTCGGGGACATAATATATCGATACGCTAGAAATTGAACAACGGATGCTCTCGGGAAATTTGAATGGTCATAACTTTTCACACGGATGTCCGATTCGGGGACATAATATATCGAGATGCTCGAAATTGAACAGCGGAAGCTGTCTAGAAATTCCAATGGTCCTAACTTTTCACACAGAAGACCGATTCGGGGACATAATATATCGAGACGCTCGAAATTGAACAACGGAAGCTCTCGACAAAGTCGAAAGGTCAAAACTTTTCACAGGATGTCCGATTCGCAGACATAACTTATCTAGACGCTCGAAATTGAACAACGGAAGCTCTCGACAAATTCGAATGGTCATAACATTTCACACGGATGTCCGATTCGGTGACATAAATCATCTAGACGCTCGAAATTAACTCGTGTTATGCATCG
>NW_024464732.1:0-1803 GCF_000004515.6 Glycine max
CATAACTCATCGAGACGCTCGAAATTGAACAACAGAAGCCTATCGAGAAATCGAATGGTCATAACTTTTCACACGGATGTCCGATTCGAGGACATAATATATCGAGACGCTCGAAATTGATCAACGGAAGCTCTCGAGAAATTCGAATGGTCATAAGTTTTCACACGAATGTTCGATTCGAGGACATAACTCATCTAGACGCTCGAAATTGAACAACAGAAGCTCTCGAGAAATTCGAATGGTCATAAGTTTTCACACAGATGTCCGATTCGGGGACATAATATATCGAGACCCTCGAAATTGAACAACAGAAGCTCTCGAGAAGATCGAATGGTCATAACTTTTCACACAGATTTCCGATCCGGGGACATAACTCATCTACACGCTCGAAATTGAACAACGGAAGCTCTCGAGAAATTCGAATGGTCATAACGTTTCACACGAATGTTCAATTCGGGGACATAATATATCGACATGCTCGAAATTGAACAACGGAAGCTCTCGAGAAAATCGAATCGTCATAACTTTTCACACGAATGTTCGATTCTGGGACATAACTCATCTAGACGCTCGAAATTGAACAATGGATGATCTCGAGAAATTCGAATGGTCATAACATTTCACTTGGATGTTCGATTCGGGGACATAATATATCGAGACGCTCGAAATTGAACAGAAGCTCTCGACAAATTTGAATGGTCATAACTTTTCACACGAATGTTCGATTCGGGGACATAACTCATCTAGACGCTCGAAATTGAACAATGGAATGGAAGCTCTCGAGAATTCTAATGGTTATAACTTTTCACACGGAAGTCCGATTCGGGAACATAATATATCAAGACACTCGAAATTGAACAACAGAAGCTCTCGAGAAATTCAAATGGTCATAAGTTTTGACACAGATGTCCGATTCGGGGACATAATATATCGACATGCTCGAAATTGAACAACGGAAGCTCTCGAGAAATTCGAATGGTCATAACATTTCACTCGGATGTTCGATTCGGGGACATAATATATCGAGACGCTCGAAATTGAACAACGGAAGCTGTCGAGAAATTCGAATGGTCATAACATTTCACACGGATGTCCGATTCGGGGACATAACTCATCTAGACGCTAGAAATTGAACAACGGAAGCTCTCGAGAAATTTCAATGGTCATAAGTTTTCACACGGATGTTCGATTGGGGGACATAATATATCGAGACGCTCGAAATTGAACAACGGAAGCTCTCGAGAAATTCGAATGGTCATAAGTTTTCACACGGATGTCCGATTCGGGGACATAATATATCGAGACGCTCGAAATTGAACAACGGAAGCTCTCGAGAAAATCGAATGGTCATAACATTTCACACAGAAGTCCGATTCGGGGACATAACTCATCTAGACGCTCGAAATTGAACAACGGAAGCTTTAGAGAAATTCGAATGGTCATAAGTTTTCACATGGATGTCCGATTCGGGGACGTAATATATCTAGACGCTCAAAATTGAACAACGAAAGCATTCGAGAAATTCGAATGGTCATAACATTTCACTCGGATGCCCGATTCGGGAACATAATATATCGAGACGCTTGAAATTGAACAACGGAAGCTCTCGAGAAATTCGAATGGTCATAAGATTTCACACGAATGTCCGATTCGGGGACATAATATATCGAGATGCTCGAAATTGAACAACGGAAGCTCTCGAGAAATTCGAATGGTCATAAGTTTTCACACGGATATCCGATTTGGGGAAATTATATATCGCGATGCTCGAAATTGAACAACGGAAGCTCTCGAGAAATTCGA
>NW_024464732.1:2236-3819 GCF_000004515.6 Glycine max
AACAACGGAAGCTCTCGAGAAAATCGAATGGTCATAACATTTCACACAGAAGTCCGATTCGGGGACATAACTCATCTAGATCGCTCGAAATTGAACAACGGAAGCTCTCGAGAAATTCGAATGGTCATAACATTTCACTCGGATGTCCGATTCGGGGACATAATATATCGAGACGCTCGAAATTGAACAACGGAAGCTCTCGACAAATTCGAATGGTCATAACTTTTCACACGAATGTTCGATTCGGGGACATAACTCATCTAGACGCTCGAAATTGAACAACGGAAGCTCTCGAGAAATTCGAATGGTCATAAGTTTTCACACGGATGTCTGATTCGGGAAAATAATATATCGAGACGCTTGAAATTGAACAACAGAAGCTCTCGACAAATTTTAGTGGTCATAACTTTTCACACGGATGTCCGATTCGGAGACATAACTCATCTAGACGCTCGAAATTGAACAACGGAAGCTCTCGAGAAATTCGAATGGTTATAAGTTTTCACACGGATGTCCGATTCGGGGACATAATATCTCATCACCATAAGCTCCGCCTTTGGAATATCTCTCGAGAAATTCGAATGGTCATAACATTTCAGTCGGATGCCCGATTCGAGAACATAATATATCGAGACGCTCGAAATTGAACAACATAAGCTCTCGAGAAAATCGAATGGTCATAAATTTTCCCACAGATTTCCGATTCGGGGACATAATATATCGAGACGCTCGAAATTGAACAACGGAAGCTCTAGAGAAATTCGAATGGTCATTAGTTTTCACACGAATGTTCGATTCGGGGACTTAACTCATCTAGACGCTCGAAATTGAACAATGGAAGCAATTGAGAAATTCGAATGGTCATAAGTTTTCACACAGATGTCCGATTTGGGGACATAAGATATCGAGACGCTCGAAATTAACAACGGAAGCTCTAGAGAAATTCGAATGGTCATTAGTTTTCACACGAATGTTCGATTCGAGGACATAACTCATCTAGACGCTCGAAATTGAACAATGGAAGCAATCGAGAAATTCGAATGGTCATAAGTTTTCACACAGATGTCCGATTCGGGAACATAATCTATCGACATGCTCGAAATTGAACAACGGAAGCTCTCGAGAAATTCGAATGGTCATAACATTTCACTCGGATGTTCGATTCGGGGACATAATATATCGAGACGCTCGAAATGGAACAACGGAAGATCTCGAGAAATTTGAATGGTCATAAGTCTTCACACGGATGTTCGATTCAGGGACATAACTCATCTAGCGCTCAAAATTGAACAACGGAAGCTCTCGAGAAATTTGAATGGGCATAAGTCTTCACACGAATGTTCGATTCGGGGACATAACTCATCTAGACGCTCGAAATTGAACAACGGAAGCTCTCGAGAAATTCGAATGGTCATAAGTTTTCACACGATGTCTGATTCCGGAAAATAATATATCGAGACGCTTGAAATTGAACAACAGAAGCTCTCGACAAATTTTAGTGGTCATAACTTTTCACACGGATGTCCGATTCGGAGACATAACTCATCTAGACGCTCGAAATTGAACAACGGAAGCTCTCGAGA
>NW_024464732.1:3934-7964 GCF_000004515.6 Glycine max
AGTCGGATGCCCGAAGGGAGATTGGACCTCAGCGCAGGACGCTCGAAATTGAACAACATAAGCTCTCGAGAAAATCGAATGGTCATAACTTTTCCCACAGATTTCCGATTCGGGGACATAACTCATCTAGACGCTCGAAATTGAACAACGGAAGCTCTCGAGAAAATCGAATGGTCATAACATTTCACACAGAAGTCCGATTCGGGGACATAACTCATCTAGACGCTCGAAATTGAACAACGGAAGCTTTAGAGAAATTCGAAAGGTCATAAGTTTTCACATGGATGTCCGATTCGGGGACGTAATATATCTAGACGCTCAAAATTGAACAACGAAAGCATTCGAGAAATTCGAATGGTCATAACATTTCACTCGGATGCCCGATTCGGGAACATAATATATCGAGACGCTTGAAATTGAACAACGGAAGCTCTCGAGAATTTCGAATGGTCATAAGATTTCACACGAATGTCCGATTCGGGGACATAATATATCGAGATGCTTGAAATTGAACAACGGAAGCTCTCGAGAAATTCGAATGGTCATAAGTTTTCACACGAATGTCCGATTCGGGGACATAATATATCGAGATGCTCGAAATTGAACAACGGAAGCTCTCGAGAAATTCGAATGGTCATAACATTTCACTCGGATGTTCGATTCGGGGACATAACTCATCTAGACGCTCGAAATTGAACAATGGAAGCTCTCGAGAAATTCAAATGGTCATAACTTTTCACACAGATTTCCGATCCGGGGACATAACTCATCTACACGCTCGAAATTGAACAACGGAAGCTCTCGAGAAATTTGAATGGTCATAAGTTTTCACACGGATATCCGATTTGGGGAAATTATATATCGCGATGCTCGAAATTGAACAACGGAAGCTCTCGAGAAATTCGAATGGTCATTACATTTCACTCGTATGCCCGATTCGGGAACATAATATATCGAGACGCTCGAAATTGAACAACGGAAGCCCTCGAGAAATTCGATAGGTTATAAGTTTTCAAACGGATGTCCGATTCGGGGACATAATATATCGAGACGCTCGAAATTGAACAATGGAAGCTCTCGAGAAATTCGAATGGTCATACATTTCACACAGAAGTCCGATTCGGGGACATACTCATCTAGACGCTCGAAATTGAACAGCGGAAGCTCTAGAGAAATTCGAATGGTCATAAGTTTCACATCGGATGTCCGATTCGGGGATGTAATATATCTATACGCTCAGAATTGAACAACGAAAGCATTCGAGAAATTCGAATGGTCGTAAGTTTTCACACAGATATCCGATTCGGGGACATAATATATCGAGACGCTCGAAATTGAACAACGGAAGCTCTCGAGAAAATCGAATGGTCATAACATTTCACACAGAAGTCCGATTCGGGGACATAACTCATCTAGACGCTCGAAATTGAACAACGGAAGCTCTCGAGAAATTCGAATGGTCATAACATTTCACTCGGATGTTCGATTCGGGGACATAATATATCGAGACGCTCGAAATTGAACAACAGAAGCTCTCGACAAATTTGAATGGTCATAACTTTTCACACGAATGTTCGATTCGGGGACATAACTCATCTAGACGCTCGAAATTGAACAATGGAATGGAAGCTCTCGAGAAATTCGAATGGTTATAACTTTTCACACGGATGTCCGATTCGGGAACATAATATATCAAGACACTCGAAATTGAACAACAGAAGCTCTCGAGAAATTCAAATGGTCATAAGTTTTGACACAGATGTCCGATTCGGGGACATAATATATCGACATGCTCGAAATTGAACAACGGAAGCTCTCGAGAAATTCGAATGGTCATAACATTTCACTCGGATGTTCGATTCGGGGACATAATATATCGAGACGCTCGAAATTGAACAACGGAAGCTGTCGAGAAATTCGAATGGTCATAACATTTCACACGGATGTCCGATTCGGGGACATAACTCATCTAGACGCTAGAAATTGAACAACGGAAGCTCTCGAGAAATTTCAATGGTCATAAGTTTTCACACGGATGTTCGATTGGGGGACATAATATATCGAGACGCTCGAAATTGAACAACGGAAGCTCTCGAGAAATTCGAATGGTCATAAGTTTTCACACAGATATCCGATTCGGGGACATAATATATCGAGACGCTCGAAATTGAACAACGGAAGCTCTCGAGAAAATCGAATGGTCATAACATTTCACACAGAAGTCCGATTCGGGGACATAACTCATCTAGACGCTCGAAATTGAACAACGGAAGCTTTAGAGAAATTCGAATGGTCATAAGTTTTCACATGGATGTCCGATTCGGGGACGTAATATATCTAGACGCTCAAAATTGAACAACGAAAGCATTCGAGAAATTCGAATGGTCATAACATTTCACTCGGATGTTCGATTCGGGGACATAATATATCGAGACGCTTGAAATTGAACAACGGAAGCTCTCGAGAAATTCGAATGGTCATAAGATTTCACACGAATGTCCGATTCGGGGACATAATATATCGAGATGCTCGAAATTGAACAACGTAAGCTCTCGAGAAATTCGAATGGTCATAAGATTTCACACGAGTGTCCGATTCGGGGACATAATATATCGAGACGCTCGAAATTGAACAATGGAAGCTCAAGAGAAATTCGAATGGTCATAAGTTTTCACACGGATGTCCGATTCGGGGACATTATATATCGCGATGCTCGAAATTGAACAACGGAAGCTCTCGAGAAATTCGAATGGTCATTACATTTCACTCGGATGCCCGATTCGGGAACATAATATATCGAGACGCTCGAAATTGAACAACGGAAGCCCTCGAGAAATTCGAATGGTTATAAGTTTTCACACGGATGTCCGATTCGGGGACATAATATATAGAGACGCTCGAAATTGAACAACGGAAGCTCTCGAGAAATTCGAATATTCATAGCATTTCAGTTGGATGCCCGATTCGGTAACATAATATATCGAGACGCTCGAAATTGAACAACAGAAGCTCTCGAGAAATTCGAATGGTCATAAGTTTTCACACGGATGTCCGATTCGGGGACATAATATATCGACATTCTCGAAATTGAACAACGGAAGCTCTCGAGAAATTCGAATGGTCATAAGTTTTCACACGAATGTCCGATTCGGGGACATAATATATCGAGATGCTCGAAATTGAACAACGGAAGCTCTCGAGAAATTCGAATGGTCATAAGTTTTCACACTAATGTCCGATTCGGGGACATAATATATCGAGATGCTCAAAATTGAACAACGGAAGCTCTCGAGAAATTCGAATGGTCATAACATTTCACTCGGATGTTCGATTCGGGGACATAACTCATCTAGACGCTCGAAATTGAACAACGGAAGCTCTCGAGAAATTCGAATGGTCAGAAGTTTTCACACGGATGTCTAATTCGGGAAAATAATATATCGAGACGCTCGAAATTGAACAACAGAAGCTCTCGACAAATTTTAGTCGTCATAACTTTTCACACGGATGTCCGATTTGGGGACATAATATATCGAGATGCTCGAAATTGAACAACGGAAGCTCTAGAGAAATTCAAATGGTCATTAGTTTTCACACGAATGTCGATCGGATCGTAACTTATCTAGACGCTCGAAATTGAACAATGGAAGCAATGGAGAAATTCGAATGGTCATAAGTTTTCACACAGATGTCCGATTCGGGGACATAATATATCGAGACCCTCGAAATTGAACAACAGAAGCTCTCGAGAAATTCGAATGGTCATAAGTTTTCACACGAATGTTCGATTCGGGCGACATAATATATCGAGATGCTCGAAATTGAACAACGGAAGCTCTCGAGAAATTCGAATGGTCATAACATTTCACTCGGATGTTCGATTCGGAGACATAACTCATCTAGACGCTCGAAATTGAACGCTGGAAGCTCTCGAGAAATTCGAATGGTCATAAGTTTTCACACGGATGTCCGATTCGGGAAAATAATATATCGAGACGCTCGATATTGAACAACGGAAGCTCTCGACAAA
>NW_024464732.1:8064-9047 GCF_000004515.6 Glycine max
ACGGAAGCTCTCGACAAATTCGAATGGTCATAAGTTTTCACACGGATGTCCGATTCGGGGACATAATATATCGAGATACTCGAAATTGAACAACGGAAGCTCTAGAGAAATTCGAATGGTCATTAGTTTTCACACGAATGTTCGATTCGAGGACATAACTCATCTAGACGCTCGAAATTGAACAATGGAAGCAATCGAGAAATTCGAATGGTCATAAGTTTTCACACAGATGTCCGATTCGGGAACATAATCTATCGACATGCTCGAAATTGAACAACGAAAGCTCTCGAGAAATTCGAATGGTCATAAGTTTTCACACGAATGTCCGATTCAGGGGCATAATATATCGCGATGCTCGAAATTGAACAATGGAAGCAATCGAGAAATTCGAATGGTCATAAGTTTTCACACAGATGTCCGATTCGGGAACATAATCTATCGACATGCTCGAAATTGAACAACGAAAGCTCTCGAGAAATTCGAATGGTCATAAGTTTTCACACGAATGTCCGATTCAGGGGCATAATATATCGCGATGCTCGAAATTGAACAATGGAAGCAATCGAGAAATTCGAATGGTCATAAGTTTTCACACAGATGTCCGATTCGGGAACATAATCTATCGACATGCTCGAAATTGAACAACGGAAGCTCTCGAGAAATTCGAATGGTCATTACATTTCACTCGGATGCCCGATTCGGGAACATAATATATTGAGACGCTCGAAATTGAACAACGGAAGCTCTCGAGAAATTCGAATGGTCATAAGTTTTCTCCCGGATGCCCGATTCGGGGACATAATATATCGACATGCTCCAAATTGAACAACGGAAGCTCTCGAGAAAATCGAATGGTCATAACTTTTCACACAGATGTCCGATTCGGGGACATAACTCATCTAGACGCTCGAAATTGAACATTGGAAGCTCTCGAGAAATTCGAACGGTCATAACATTTCAGTCGGATGTTCGATTCGGGGACA
>NW_024464732.1:10072-10972 GCF_000004515.6 Glycine max
GCTCCAAATTGAACAACGGAAGCTCTCGAGAAAATCGAATGGTCATAACTTTTCACACAGATGTCCGATTCGGGGACATAACTCATCTAGACGCTCGAAATTGAACATTGGAAGCTCTCGAGAAATTCGAACGGTCATTACATTTCAATCGGATGTTCGATTCGGGGACATAATATATCGAGACGCTTGAAATTGAACAACGGAAGCTCTCGAGAAATTCGAATGGTAATTACATTTCACTCGGATGCCCGATTCGGGAACATAATATATCGAGACGCTTGAAATTGAACAACGGAAGCTCTCGAGAAATTCGAATGGTCATAAGTTTTCTCTCGGATGCCCGATTTGGGGACATAATATATCGACATGCTCCAAATTGAACAACGGAAGCTCTCGAGAAAATCGAATGGTCATAACTTTTCACACAGATGTCCGATTCGGGGACATAACTCATCTAGACGCTCGAAATGGAACATTGGAAGCTCTCGAGAAATTCGAACGGTCATAACATTTCAGTCGGATGTTCGATTCGGGGACATAATATATTGAGACGCTCGAAATTGAACAACGGAAGTTCTCGACAAATTTGAATGGTCATAACATTTCACTCGGTGTTCGATTCGGGGGTATATTATATCGAGACGCTCGAAATTGAACAACGGAAGCTCTAGAGAAATTCGAATGGTCATAAGTTTTCACATGGATGTCCGATTCGGGGACATAATATATCGAGACCCTCGAAATTGAAAAACAGAAGCATTCGAGAAAATCGAATGGTCATAACATTTCACTCGGATGCCCGATTCCGGGACATAATATATCGAGACGCTCGAAATTGAACTACGGAAGCTCTCGAGAAAATCAAATGGTC
Organism: Glycine max; assembly: GCF_000004515.6. Taxonomy (NCBI): domain Eukaryota; kingdom Viridiplantae; phylum Streptophyta; class Magnoliopsida; order Fabales; family Fabaceae; genus Glycine; species Glycine max. The sequence goes on from NW_024464732.1 coordinate 10,944, forward strand.
ATAACTTTTCACACGAATGTCCGATTCGG
>NW_024464732.1:11117-11396 GCF_000004515.6 Glycine max
TCGAATGGTCATAACTTTTCACACAGATGTCCGATTCGGGGACATAACTCGTCGAGGCGCTCGAAGTTGAACAATTTTTGTTCTCGACAAATTCGAATGGTCATAAGTTTTCACACGGATGTCCGATTCGGGGACATAAGATATCGAGATACTCGAAATTGAACAACGGAAGCTCTAGAGAAATTCGAATGGTCATTAGTTTTCACACGAATGTTCGATTCGAGGACATAACTCATCAAGACGCTCGAAATTGAACAAAGGAAGCAATCGAGAAATTCG
>NW_024464732.1:34231-34946 GCF_000004515.6 Glycine max
GCCTCTGTGGAGCATGCGACGCTTATTCAGGATCTTTTTTGTGGGCACTGTTTTTTTGTGTGTGTAATCCTCGTTAGTATACCTGAAGGAGACGTTTTTTGTTACTGAACGGACGTTTACGACATCTTCGAATGGTCATCCAATTTCACTCGGATGCCCGATTCGGGAACATAATATATCGAGATGCTCGAAATTGAACAACGGAAGCCTTCGAGAAATTCGAATGGTTATAAGTTTTCACACGGATGTCCGATTCGGGGACATAACTCATCTAGACGCTCGAAATTGAACAATGGAAGCTTTCTAGAAATTCGAATGGTCATAAGTTTTCACACGGATGTCCGATTCGGGAAAATAATATATCGAGACCCTCGAAATTGAACAACGGAAGCTCTCGAGAAATTCGAATGGTCATTACATTTCACTCGGATGCCCGATTCGGGAACATAATATATCGAGATGCTCGAAATTGAACAACGGAAGCCCTCGAGAAATTCGAATGGTTATAAGTTTTCACACGGATGTCCGATTCGGGGACATAACTCATCTAGACGCTCGAAATTGAACAATGGAAGCTCTCTAGAAATTCGAATGGTCATAAGTTTTCACACGGATGTCCGATTCGGGAACATAATATATCGAGACCCTCGAAATTGAACAACGGAAGCTCTTCGAGAAATTCGAATGGTTATGACGTTTGCACACGGATGTCCGA
>NW_024464732.1:35739-37755 GCF_000004515.6 Glycine max
AATTCGAATGGTCATACGTTATCACACGGATGTCCGATTCGGGGACATAACTCATCTAGACGCTCGAAATTGAACAATGGAAGCTTTCTAGAAATTCGAATGGTCATAAGTTTTCACACGGATGTCCGATTCGGGAAAATAATATATCGAGACCCTCGAAATTGAACAACGGAAGCTCTCGAGAAATTCGAATGGTCATTACATTTCACTCGGATGCCCGATTCGGGAACATAATATATCGAGATGCTCGAAATTGAACAACGGAAGCCTTCGAGAAATTCGAATGGTTATAAGTTTTCACACGGATGTCCGATTCGGGGACATAACTCATCTAGACGCTCGAAATTGAACAATGGAAGCTTTCTAGAAATTCGAATGGTCATAAGTTTTCACACGGATGTCCGATTTGGGAAAATAATATATCGAGACCCTCGATATTGAACAACGGAAGCCTTCGAGAAATTCGAATGGTTATAAGTTTGCACACGGATGTCCGATTCGGGGACATAATATATCGAGACGCTCAAAATTGAACAACGGAAGCTCTCGAGAAATTCGAATGGTCATAACATTTCACTCGGATGTTCGATTCGGGTACATAACTCAACTAGACGCTCGAAATTGAACAACGGGAAGCTCTCGACAAATTTTAGTGGTCATAAGTTTTCCACACGGATGTCCGATCGGGAAAATAATATATCGAGACGCTCGAAATTGAACAACGGAAGCTCTCGAGAAATTCGAATGGTCATTACATTTTCACTCGGATGCCCGATTCGGGAACATAATATATCGAGACGCTCGAAATTGAACAACGGAAGCTCTCGAGAAATTCGAATGGTCATAACATTTCACTCGGATGTTCGATTCGGGGACATAACTCATCTAGACGCTCGAAATTGAACAATGGAAGCTCTCGAGAAATTCGAATGGTCATAAGTTTTCACACGGATGTCCGATTCGGGAGAATAATATATCGAGACCCTCGATATTGAACAACGGAAGCCCTGGAGAAATTCTAATGGTTATAAGTTTTCACACGGATGTCCGATTCGGGGACATAATATATCGAGACGCTCGAAATTGAACAACGGAAGCTCTCGAGAAAATCGAATGGTCATAACTTTTTACACGGATGTCCGATTCGGGAACATAACTCATCTAGACGCTCGAAATTGAACAATGGAAGCTCTCGACAAATTCGAATGGTTTTAAGTTTTCACAAGGATGTCCGATTCGGGGACATAATATATTGAGACGCTCGAAATTGAACAACGGAAGCTCTCGAGAAATTCGAATGGTCATTACATTTCACTCGGATGCCCGATTCGGGAACATAATATATCGAGATGCTCGAAATTGAACAACGGAAGCCTTCGAGAAATTCGAATGGTTATAAGTTTGCACACGGATGTCCGATTCGGGGACATAATATATCGAGACGCTCAAAATTGAACAACGGAAGCTCTCGAGAAATTCGAATGGTCATAACATTTCACTCGGATGTTCGATTCGGGTACATAACTCAACTAGACGCTCGAAATTGAACAACGGAAGCTCTCGACAAATTTTAGTGGTCATAAGTTTTCACACGGATGTCCGATTCGGGAAAATAATATATCGAGACGCTCGAAATTAAACAACGGAAGCTCTCGAGAAATTCGAATGGTCATTACATTTCACTCGGATGCCCGATTCGGGAACATAATATATCGAGATGCTCGAAATTGAACAACGGAAGCCTTCGAGAAATTCGAATGGTTATAAGTTTTCACACGGATGTCCGATTCGGGGACATAACTCATCTAGACGCTCGAAATTGAACAATGGAAGCTTTCTAGAAATTCGAATGGTCATAAGTTTTCACACGGATGTCCGATTCGGGAAAATAATATATCGAGACCCTCGAAATTGAACAACGGAAGCTCTCGAGAAATTCGAATGGTCATTACATTTCACTCGGATGCCCGATTCGGGAACATAATATATCGAGATGCTCGAAATTGAACAACGGAA
>NW_024464732.1:38219-39194 GCF_000004515.6 Glycine max
CTCGAGAAATTCGAATGGTCATTACATTTCACTCGGATGCCCGATTCGGGAACATAATATATCGAGACGCTCGAAATTGAACAACGGAAGCCTTCGAGAAATTCGAATGGTTATAAGTTTTCACACGGATGTCCGATTCGGGGACATAATATATCGAGACGCTCGAAATTGAACAACGGAAGCTCTCGAGAAATTCGAATGGTCATAACATTTCACTCGGATGTTCGATTCGGGTACATAACTCATCTAGACGCTCGAAATGAACAACGGAAGCTCTCGACAAATTCTAGTGGTCATAGTTTTCACACGGATGTCCGATTCGGGAAACATAATATATCGAGACGCTCGAAATTGAACAACGGAAGCTCTCTAGAAATTCGAATGGTCATTACATTTCACTCGGATGCCCGATTCGGGAACATAATATATCGAGACGCTCGAAATTGAACAACGGAAGCTCTCGAGAAATTCGAATGGTCATAACATTTCACTCGGATGTTCGATTCGGGGACATAACTCATCTAGACGCTCGAAATTGAACAATGGAAGCTCTCGAGAAATTCGAATGGTCATAAGTTTTCACACGGATGTCCGATTCGGGAGAATAATATATCGAGACCCTCGATATTGAACAACGGAAGCCCTGGAGAAATTCTAATGGTTATAAGTTTTCACACGGATGTCCGATTCGGGGACATAATATATCGAGACGCTCGAAATTGAACAACGGAAGCTCTCGAGAAAATCGAATGGTCATAACTTTTTACACGGATGTCCGATTCGGGAACATAACTCATCTAGACGCTCGAAATTGAACAATGGAAGCTCTCGACAAATTCGAATGGTTTTAAGTTTTCACAAGGATGTCCGATTCGGGGACATAATATATTGAGACGCTCGAAATTGAACAACGGAAGCTCTCGAGAAATTCGAATGGTCATTACATTTCACTCGGATGCCCGATTCGAGAACATA
>NW_024464732.1:40219-42554 GCF_000004515.6 Glycine max
CTCGAAATTGAACAACGGAAGCTCTCGAGAAATTCGAATGGTCATTACATTTCACTCGGATGCCCGATTCGGGAACATAATATATCGAGACGCTCGAAATTGAACAACGGAAGCTCTCGAGAAATTCGAATGGTCATAACATTTCACTCGGATGTTCGATTCGGGGACATAATATATCGAGATACTCGAAATTGAACAACGGAAGCTCTCGAGAAATTCGAATGGTCATTACATTTCCATCGGATGCCCGATTCGGGAACATAATATATCGAGACGCTCAAAATTGAACAACGGAAGCTCTAGCCAAATTGCGACACAAACGTACTCGTCAGCACTCGGATGTTCGATTCGGGGACATAACTCATCTAGACGCTCGAAATTGAACAATGGAAGCTCTCGAGAAATTCGAATGGTCATAAGTTTTCACACGGATGTCCGATTCGGGAAAATAATATATCGAGACCCTCGATATTGAACAACAGAAGCCCTGGAGAAATTCAAATGGTTATAAGTTTTCACACGGATGTCCGATTCGGGGACATAACTCATCTAGACGCTCGAAATTGAACAACGGAAGCTCTCGACAAATTCGAATGGTCATAACTTTTCACACAGATGTCCGATTCGGGGACATAACTCATCTAGACGCTCGAAGTTGAACAACGGAAGCTCTCGACAAATTCGAATGGTCATAAGTTTTCACACGGATGTCCGATTCGGGGACATAATATATCGAGATACTCGAAATTGAACAACGGAAGCTCTCGAGAAATTCGAATGGTCATTACATTTCACTCGGATGTCCGATTCGGGAACATAATATATCGAGACGCTCGAAATTGAACAACGGAAGCTCTCGAGAAATTCGAACGGTCATAACATTTCAATCGGATGTTCGATTCGGGGACATAACATATCTAGACGCTCGAAATTGAACAACGGAAGCTCTCTAGAAATTCGAATGGTTATAAGTTTTCACACAGATGTCCGATTCATGGACATAATATATCGAGATGCTCGAAATTGAACAACGGAAGCTCTCGAGAAATTCGAATGGTCATTACATTTCCATCGGATGCCCGATTCGGGAACATAATATATCGAGACGCTCGAAATTGAACAACGGAAGCTCTCGAGAAATTCGAATGGTCATAACATTTCACTCGGATGCCCGATTCGGGAACATAATATATCGAGACGCTCGAAATTGAACAACGGAAGCTCTCGAGAAATTCGAATGGTCATAACATTTCACTCGGATGTTCGATTCGGGGACATAATATATCGAGATACTCGAAATTGAACAACGGAAGCTCTCGAGAAATTCGAATGGTCATTACATTTCCATCGGATGCCCGATTCGGGAACATAATATATTGAGACGCTCGAAATTGAACAACGGAAGCTCTCGAGAAATTCGAATGGTCATAACATTTCACTCGGATGTCCGATCCAGGACATAACACATCTAGACGCTGGAAATTGAACAATGGAAGCTCTCGAGAAATTCGAATGGTCATAAGTTTTCACACGGATGTCCGATTCGGGAAAATAATATATCGAGACCCTTGATATTGAACAACAGAAGCCCTGGAGAAATTCAAATGGTTATAAGTTTTCACACGGATGTCCGATTCGGGGACATAACTCATCTAGACGCTCGAAATTGAACAACGGAAGCTCTCGACAAATTCGAATGGTCATAACTTTTCACACAGATGTCCGATTCGGGGACATAACTCATCTAGACGCTCGAAGTTGAACAACGGAAGCTCTCGACAAATTCGAATGGTCATAAGTTTTCACACGGATGTCCGATTCGGGGACATAATATATCGAGATACTCGAAATTGAAAAACGGAAGCTCTCGAGAAATTCGAATGGTCATTACATTTCACTCGGATGCCCGATTCGGGAACATAATATATCGAGATGCTCGAAATTGAACAACGGAAGCTCTCGAGAAATTCGAACGGTCATAACATTTCAATCGGATGTTCGATTAGGGGACATATTATATCGAGACGCTAGAAATTGAACAACGGAAGTTCTCGACAAATTTGAATGGTCATAACATTTCACTCGGATGCCCGATTCGGGAACATAATATATCGAGACGCTCGAAGTTGAACAGCGGAAGCTCTCGACAAATTCGAATGGTCATAAGTTTTCACACGGATGTCCGATTCAGGGACATAATATATCGAGATACTCGAAATTGAACAACGGAAGCTCTCGAGAAATTCGAATGGTCATTACATTTCACTCGGATGCCGGATTCGGGAACATAATATATCGAGACGCTCGAAATTGAACAACGGAAGCTCTCGAGAAA
>NW_024464732.1:42901-44882 GCF_000004515.6 Glycine max
ACAACGGAAGCTCTCGAGAAATTCGAATGGTCATAAGTTTTCACACGGATGTCCGATTCGGGGACATAATATATCGAGATACTCGAAATTGAACAACGGAAGCTCTCGAGAAATTCGAATGGTCATTACATTTCACTCGGATGCCCGATTCGGGAACATAATATATCGAGACGCTCGAAATTGAACAACGGAAGCTCTCGAGAAATTCGAATGGTCATAACATTTCCATCGGATGCCCGATTCGGGGACATAACTCATCTAGACGCTCGAAATTGAACAACGGAAGCACTCAAGAAATTCGAATGGTCATAAGTTTTCACACAGATGTCCGATTCGGGGACATAATATATCGAGACGCTCGAAATTGAACAACGGAAGCTCTCGAGAAATTTGAATGGTCATAAGTCTTCACACGGATGTTCGATTCGGGGACATAACTCATTTAGACGCTCGAAATTAGACAACGGAAGCTCTCGAGAATTTTCAATGGTCATAAGTTTTCACACGGATGTCCGATTCGGGGACATAATATATCGAGATGCTCGAAATTGAACAACGGAAGCTCTCGAGAAATTCGAATGGCATAACTTTTCACACGGATGTCCGATTCGGGGACATAACTCATCTAGACGCTCGAAACTGAACAACGGAAGCTTTCGACAAATTCGAATGGTCATAAGTTTTCACACGGATGTCCGATTCGGGCACATAATATATCGAGACGCTCGAAATTGAACAACGGAAGCTCTCGAGAAATTTGAATGGTCATAAGTCTTCACACGGATGTTCGATTCGGGGACATAACTCATTTAGATGCTCGAAATTGGACAACGAAAGCTCTCGAGAAATTTCAATGGTCATAAGTTTTCACACGGATGTCCGATTCGGGGACATAATATATCGAGACCCTCGAAATTGAACAACAGAAGTTCTCGACAAAATTTGAATGGTCATAACTTTTCACACGAATGTTCGATTCGAGGCATAACTCATCTAGACGCTCGAAATTGAACAATGGAAGCTCTCGAAAAATTTGAATGGTCATAACTTTTCACACGGATGTCCGATTTGGGGACATAATATATCGAGACGCTCGAAATTGAACAACGGAAGCTCTCGGAAATTCGAATGGTCATAAGTTTTCACACAGATGTCCGATTCATGGACATAATATATCGAGATGCTCGAAATTGAACAACGGAAGCTCTCGGGATTTTCGAATGGTCATAACATTTCACTCGGATGTTCGATTCGGGGGCATAACTCATCTAGACGCTCGAAATTGAGCAATGGAAGCTCTCGAGAAATTCGAATGGTCATAAGTTTTCACACGGATGTCCGATTCGGGAAAATAATATATCGAGACGCTCGAAATTTAACAACGGAAGCTCTCGACAAATTTGAATGGTCATACCTTTTCACACGAATGTTCGATTCGGGGACATAACTCATCTAGACGCTCGAAATTGAACAACGGAAGCTCTCGAGAAATTCGAATGGTCAAAAGTTTTCACACGGATGTCTGATTCGGAAAAACAATATATCGAGACGCTCGAAATTTAACAACGGAAGCTCTCGACAAATTTTAGTGGTCATAAGTTTTCACACGGATGTCCGATTCGGGGACATAATATATCGAGACGCTCGAAATTGAACAACGGAAGCGCTAGAGAAATTCGAATGGTCATAAGTTTTCACACGAATGTTCGATTCGGGGACATAACTCATCTAGACGCTCGAAATTGAACAACGGAAGCACTCGAGAAATTCGAATGGTCATAAGTTTTCAGACAGATGTCCGATTCGGGGACATAATATATCGAGACGCTTGAAATTGAACAACGAAAGCTCTCGAGAAATTTGAATGGTCATAAGTCTTCACACGGATGTTCGATTCGGGGACATAACTCATTTAGACGCTCGAAATTGGACAACGGAAGCTCTCGAGAAATTTCAATGGTCATAAGTTTTCACACCGGAT
>NW_024464732.1:45041-46623 GCF_000004515.6 Glycine max
AATGGTCATAAGTTTTCACACGGATGTCCGATTCGGGCACATAATATATCGAGACGCTCGAAATTGAACAACGGAAGCTCTCGAGAAATTTGAATGGTCATAAGTTTTCACACGGATGTTCGATTCGGGGACATAACTCATCTAGATGCTCGAAATTGGACAACGGAAGCTCTCGAGAAATTCGAATGGTCATAAGTTTTCACACGGATGTCCGATTCGGGGACATAACTCATCTAGACGCTCGAAGTTGAACAACGGAAGCTCTCGAGAAATTCGAATGGTCATAAGTTTTCACACGGATGTCCGATTCAGGGACATAATATATCGAGATACTCGAAATTGAACAACGGAAGCTCTCGAGAAATTCGAATGGTCATTACATTTCACTCGGATGCCCGATTCGGGAACATAATATATCGAGACGCTCGAAATTGAACAACGGAAGCTCTCGGGAAATTCGAATGGTCATAACATTTCACTCGGATGTTCGATTCGGGGACATAACTCATCTAGACGATCGAAATTGAACAATGGAAGCTCTCGAGAAATTCGAATGGTCATAAGTTTTCACACGGATGTCCGATTCGGGGACATAACTCATCTAGACGCTCGAAGTTGAACAACGGAAGCTCTCGAGAAATTCGAATGGTCATAAGTTTTCACACGGATGTCCGATTCGGGGACATAACTCATTTAGACGCTCGAAATTGGACAACGGAAGCGCTCGAGAAATTTCAATGGTCATAAGTTTTCACACGGATGTCCGATTCGGGGACATAATATATCGAGATGCTCGAAATTGAACAACGGAAGCTCTCGAGAAATTCGAACGGTCATTACATTTCACTCGGATGCCCGATTCGGGAACATAATATATCGAGACGCTCGAAATTGAACAACGGAAGCTCTCGAGAAATTCGAACGGTCATAACATTTCAATCGGATGTTCGATTCGGGGACATAACTCATCTAGACGCTCGAAATTGAACAACGAAAGCTCTCTAGAAATTCGAATGGTTATAAGTTTTCACACAGATGTCCGATTCATGGACATAATATATCGAGATGCTCGAAATTGAACAACGGAAGCTCTCGAGAAATTCGAATGGTCATAACATTTCACTCGGATGTTCGATTCGGGGACATAACTCATCTAGACGCTCGAAATTGAACAACGGAAGCACTCAAGAAATTCGAATGGTCATAAGTTTTCACACAGATGTCCGATTCGGGGACATAATATATCGAGACGCTCGAAATTGAACAACGGAAGCTCTCGAGAAATTTGAATGGTCATAAGTCTTCACACGGATGTTCGATTCGGGGACATAACTCATTTAGACGCTCGAAATTGGACAACGGAAGCTCTCGAGAAATTTCAATGGTCATAAGTTTTCACACGGATGTCCGATTCGGGGACATAATATATCGAGATGCTCGAAATTGAACAACGGAAGCTCTCGAGAAAATCGAATGGCATAACTTTTCACACGGATGTCCGATTCGGGGACATAACTCATCTAGACGCTCGAAACTGAACAACGGAAGCTTTCGACAAATTCGAATGGGCATAAGTCTTCAC
>NW_024464732.1:46874-47632 GCF_000004515.6 Glycine max
TATTTCAATGGTCATAAGTTTTCACACGGATGTCCGATTCGGGGACATAATATATCGAGACGCTCGAAATTGAACAACGGAAGTTCTCGACAAAATTTGAATGGTCATAACTTTTCACACGAATGTTCGATTTGGGGAATAACTCATCTAGACGCTCGAAATTGAACAACGGAAGCTCTCGAGAAATTCGAATGATTATTACTTTTCACTCGGATGTCCGATTCGGGAACATAATATATCGAGACGCTCGAAATTGAACAACGGAAGCTCTCGAGAAATTCGAATGGTGTTAAGTTTTCACACGGATGTCCGATTCGGGGACTTAATATATAAAGACTCTCGAAATTGAACTGCGGAAGCTCTCGAGAAATTCAAATGGTGATAACATTTCATTCGGATGTTCGATTCGGGGACATAATATATCGAGACGCTCGAAATTGAACAGCGGAAGCTCTCGGGAAAATCGAATGGTCATAACATTTCAATCGGATGTTCGATTCGGGGACATAACTCATCCAGACGCTCGAAATTGAACAACGGAAGCTCTCTAGAAATTCGAATGGTTATAAGTTTTCACACAGATGTCCGATTCATGGACATAATATATCGAGATGCTCGAAATTGAACAACGGAAGCTCTCGAGAAATTCGAATGGTCATAACATTTCACTCAGATGTTCGATTCGGGGACATAACTCATCTAGACGCTCGAAATTGAACATTAAATGCTTCTAAACGCAATCTACGAAGCAGGACGTT
>NW_024464732.1:70269-71081 GCF_000004515.6 Glycine max
CACGGATGTCCGATTCGGGGACATAATATATCGAGATGCTCGAAATTGAACAACGGAAGCTCTCGAGAAATTCAAATGGTCATAAAGTTTCACACGAATGTTCGATTCGGGGACATAACTCATCTAGACGCTCGAAATTGAACAATGGATGCTCTCGAGAAATTCGAATGGTCATAACATTTCACTCGGATGTTCGATTCAGGGACATAATATATCGAGACGCTCGAAATTGAACAACGGAAGCTCTCGACAAATTTGAATGGTCATAACTTTTCACACGAATGTTCGATTCGGGGACATAACTCATCTAGACGCTCGAAATTGAACAATGGAATGGAAGCTCTTGAGAAATTCGAATGGTTATAAGTTTTCACACGGATGTCCGATTCGGGTACATAATATATCGAGATGCTCGAAATTGAACAACGGAAGCTCTCGAGGAATTCGTATGGTCATAACATTTCACTCGGATGCCCGATTCGGGAACATAGTATGTCGAGACGCTCGTAATTGAGCAACGGAAGCTCTCAACAAATTTTAGTGGTCATAACTTTTCACACGGATGTCCGATTCGGGGCATAATATATCGAGACGCTCGAAATTGAACAACGAAAGCTCTCGAGAAATTCGAATGGTCATAACGTTTCACACGAATGTTCGATTCGGGGACATAACTCATCTACACGCTCGAAATTGAACAATGGATGCTCTAGAGAAATTCGAATGGTCATAACATTTCACTCGGATGTTCGATTCGGGGACATAATATATCGAGACGCTCGAAATTGAACAACGGAAGCTCTCGACAAATT
>NW_024464732.1:71544-73502 GCF_000004515.6 Glycine max
ATCGAATGGTCATAAGTTTTCACACGGATGTCCGATTCGGGGACATAATATATCGAGATGCTCGAAATTGAACAACGGAAGCTCTCGAGAAATTTGAATGGTCATAACATTTCACTCGGATGTTCGATTCGGGGACATAACTCATCTAGACGCTCGAAATTGAACAATGGAAGCTCTCGAGAAGTTCGAATGGTCATAAGTTCTTCACACGGATGTCCAGATTACGGGAAAATAATATATCGAGACGCTCGAAATTGAACAACGGAAGCTCTCGACAAATTTGAATGGTCATAACTTTTCACACGGATGTCCGATTCGGGGACATAATATATCGAGACGCTCGAAATTGAACAACGGAAGCTCTCGAGAAATTCGAATGGTCATAAGTTTTCACACAAATGTTCGATTGGAGGACATAACTCATCTAGACGCTCGAAATTGAACAGCGAAAGCTCTCGAGAAAATCGAATGGGTCATAACTTTTTCACACGGATGTCCGATTCGGGGGACATAATATATCGAGACGCTCGAAATTGAACAACGGAAGCTCTCGAGGAATTCGAATGGTCATAACATTTCACTCGGATGCTCGATTTCGGGGAACATAATATATCGAGACGCTCGAAATTGAACAACGGAAGCTCTCGACAAATTTGAATGGTCATAACTTTTCACACGGATGTCCGATTCGGGGACATAATATATCGAGACGCTCGAAATTGAACAATGGAATGGAAGCTCTCGAGAAATTCGAATGGTTATAAGTTTTCACACGGATGGTCCGATTCTGGGGACATAATATCATCGAGACGCTCGAAATTGAACAACGGAAGCTCTTCGAGAAATTCGAATGGTCATAAACATTTCACTCGGATGTCCGATTCGGGAACATAATATATCGAGACGCTCGAAATTGAACAACGGAAGCTCTCGAGAAATTCAAATGGTCATAACGTTTCACACAAATGTTCGATTCGGGGACATAACTCATCTAGACGCTCGAAATTGAACAATGGGTGCTCTCGAGAAATTCGAATGGTCATAACATTTCACTCGGATGTTCGATTCGGGGACATAATATATCGGAGACGCTCGAAATTGAACAACGGAAGCTCTCGACAAATTTGAATGGTCATAAATTTTCACACGAATGTGCGATTCGGGGACATAACTCATCTAGACGCTCGAAATTGAACAATGGAATGGAAGCTCACGAGAAATTCGAATGGTTATAACTGTTCACACGGATGTCCGATTCGGGGACATAATATATCGAGACGCTCGAAATTGATACAACGGAAGCTCTCGAGGAATTCGAATGGTCATAACATTTCACTCGGATGCCCGATTCGGGAACATAATATGTCGAGACGCTCGTAATTGAGCAACGGAAGCTCTCAACAAATTTTAGTGGTCATAACTTTTCACACGGATGTGCGATTCGGGGACATAATATATCGAGACGCTCGATATTGAACAACGGAAGCTCTCGACAAATTTGAATGGTCATAACTTTTCACACGAATGTTCGATTCTGGGACATAACTCATCTAGACACTCGAAATTGAGCAACGGAAGCGCTCGACAAATTTTAGTGGTCATAACTTTTCACACGGATGTCCGATTCGGGGACATAATATATCGAGACGCTCGAAATTGAACAACGGAAGCTCTCGAGAAATTCGAATGGACATATCGGTTCACACGAATGTTCGATTCGGGGACATAATTCATCTAGACGCTCAAAATTGAACAAGGGGTGCTCTCGAGAAATTCGAATGGTCGTAACATTTCACTCGGATGTACGATTCGGGGACATAATAGATCGGAGACGCTCGAAATTGAACAACGGAAGCTCTCGACAAATTTGAATGGTCATAAATTTTCACACGAATGTGCGATTCGGGGACATAACTCAACTGGACGCTCGGAATTGAACAATGGAATGGAAGCTCTCG
>NW_024464732.1:73924-91635 GCF_000004515.6 Glycine max
TAATATATCGACATGCTCAAAATTGAACAACAGATGCTCTCGAGAAATTCAAATGGTCATAAATTTTCACACGAATGTGCGATTCGGGGACATAACTCATCTAGACGCTCGAAATTGAACAATGGATGCTCTCGAGAAATTCGAATGGTCATAACATTTCACTCGGATGTTCGATCCGGGGACATAATATATCAAGACGCTCGAAATTGAACAACGAAAGCTCTCGACAAATTTGAATGGTCATAATTTTCACACGAATGTTCGATTCGGGGACATAACTCATCTAGACGCTCGAAATTGAACAATGGAATGGAAGCTCTCGAGAAATTCGAATGGTTATAAGTTTTCACACGGATGTCCGATTCGGGGACATAATATATCGAGACGCTCGAAATTGAACAACGGAAGCTCTCGAGAAATTCGAATGGTCATAACATTTCACTCGGATGCCCGATTCGGGAACATAATATATCGAGACGCTCGAAATTGAGCAACAGAAGCTCTCAACAAATTTCAGTGGTCATAACTTTTCACACGGATGTCCGATTCGGGGCATAATATATCGAGACGCTCGAAATTGAACAACGAAAGCTCTCGAGAAATTCGAATGGTCATAACGTTTCACACGAATGTTCGATTCGGGGACATAACTCATCTAGACGCTCGAAATTGAACAATGGATGCTCTCGAGAAATTCGAATGGTCATAACATTTCACTCGGATGTTCGATTCGGGGACATAATATATCGAGACGCTCGAAATTGAACAACGGAAGCTCTCGAGAAATTCGAATGGTCATAAAGTTTCACACGAATGTTCGATTCGGGGACATAACTCATCTAGACGCTCGAAATTGAACAATGGATGCTCTCCAGAAATTCGAATGGTCATAACATTTCACTCGGATGTTCGATTCGGGGACATAATATATCGAGACGCTCGAAATTGAGCAACGGAAGCTCTCGACAAATTTTAGTGGTCATAACTTTTCACACGGATGTCCGATTCGGGGCATAATATATCGAGACGCTCGAAATTGAACAACGAAAGCTCTCGAGAAATTCGAATGGTCATAACGTTTCACACGAATGTTCGATTCGGGGACATAACTCATCTAGACGCTCGAAATTGAACAATGGATGCTCTCGAGAAATTCGAATGGTCATAACATTTCACTCGGATGTTCGATTCGGGGACATAATATATCGAGACCCTCGAAATTGAGCAACGGAAGCTCTCGACAAATTTTAGTGGTCATAACTTTTCACACGGATGTCCGATTCGGGGCATAATATATCGAGACGCTCGAAATTGAACAACGAAAGCTCTCGAGAAATTCGAGTTGTCATAACGTTTCACACGAATGTTCGATTCGGGGACTTAACTCATCTAGACGCTCGAAATTGAACAATGGATGCTCTCGAGAAATTCGAATGGTCATAACGTTTCACAAGAATGTTCGATTCGGGGATATAACTCATCTAGACGCTCGAAATTGAACAATGGATGCTCTAGAGAAATTCGAATGGTCATAACATTTCACTCGGATGTTCGATTCGGGGACATAATATATCGAGACGCTCGAAATTGAACAACGGAAGCTCTCGACAAATTTGAATGGTCATAACTTTTCACACGAATGTTCGATTCGGGGACATAACTCATCTAGACGCTCGAAATTGAACAATGGAAAGGAAGCTCTCGAGAAATTCGAATGGTTATAAGTTTTCACACGGATGTCCGATTCGGGGACATAATATATCGAGACGCTCGAAATTGAACAACGGAAGCTCTCGAGGAATTCGAATGGTCATAACATTTCACTCGGATGCCCGATTCGGGAACATAATATATCGAGACGCTCGAAATTGAACAACAGAAGCTCTCGAGAAATTCGAATGGTCATAAGTTTTCACACAGATGTCCGATTCTGGGACATAATATATCGACATGCTCGAAATTGAACAACGAAAGCTCTCGAGAAATTCGAATGGTCATAACATTTCACTCGGATGTTCGATTCGGGGACATAATATATCGAGATGCTCGAAATTGAACAACGGAAGCTCTCGAGAAAATCGAATGGTCATAAGTTTTCACACGGATGTCCGATTCGGGGACATAATATATCGAGATGCTCGAAATTGAACAACGGAAGCTCTCGAGAAATTTGAATGGTCATAACATTTCACTCGGATGTTCGATTCGGGGACATAACTCATCTAGACGCTCGAAATTGAACAATGGAAGCTCTCGAGAAATTCGAATGGTCATAAGTTTTCACACGGATGTCCGATTCGGGAAAATAATATATCGAGACGCTCGAAATTGAACAACAGAAGCTCTCGACAAATTTGAATGGTCATAACTTTTCACACGGATGTCCGATTCGGGGACATAATATATCGAGACGCTCGAAATTGAACAACGGAAGCTCTCGAGAAATTCGAATGGTCATAAGTATTCACACGAATGTTCGATTCGAGGACATAACTCATCTAGACGCTCGAAATTGAACAACGAAAGCTCTCGAGAAATTCGAATGGTCATAAGTTTTCACATAGATGTCCGATTCGGGGACATAATATATCGAGACCCTCGAAATTGAACAATAGAAGCTCTCGAGAAAATCGAATGGTCATAACTTTTCACACAGATTTCCGATCCTGGGACATAACTCATCTACACGCTCGAAATTGAACAACGGAAGCTCTCGAGAAATTCGAATGGTCATAAGTTTTCACACGGATGTCCAATTCGGGGACATTATATATCGAGATGCTCGAAATTGAACAACGGAAGCTCTCGAGAAATTCGAATGGTCATAACATTTCACTCGGATGCCCGATTCGGGAACATAATATATCGAGACGCTCAAAATTGAACAACAGAAGCTTTTGAGAAATTCGAATGGTCATAAGTTTTCACACGGATGTCCG
Source organism: Glycine max (assembly GCF_000004515.6). Lineage (NCBI taxonomy): Eukaryota > Viridiplantae > Streptophyta > Magnoliopsida > Fabales > Fabaceae > Glycine > Glycine max. Next base: position 76,864 of record NW_024464732.1, read on the forward strand.
ATTCGGGGACATAATATATCGAGATGCTCGAAATTGAACAACGGAAGCTCTCGAGAAATTCAAATGGTCATAAGTTTTCACACGAATGTCCAATTCGGGGACATAATATATCGAGATGCTCGAAATTGAACAACGGAAGCTCTCGAGAAATTCGAATGGTCATAAGTTTTCACATGAATGTCCGATTCGGGGACATAATATATCGACATGCTCGGAATTGAACAACGGAAGCTCTCGAGAAATTCGAATGGCCATAACATTTCACTCGGATGTTCGATTCGGGGGACATAACTCATCTAGACGCTCGAAATTGAACAACGGAAGCTCTCGAGAAATTCGAATGGTCATAAGTTTTCACACGGATGTCTGATTCGGGAAAATAATATATCGAGACGCTCGAAATTGAACAACAGAAGCTATCGACAAATTTTAGTGGTCATAACTTTTCACACGGATGTCCGATTCGGGGACATAATATATGGAGACGCTCGAAATTGAACAACGGAAGCTCTAGAGGAATTCGAATGGTCATTAGTTTTCAGACGAATGTTCGATTCGGGGACATAACTCATCTAGACGCTTGAAATTGAACAATGGAAGCAATCGAGAAATTCGAATGGTCATAAGTTTTCACACAGATGTCCGATTCGGGGACATAATATATCGACATTCTCGAAATTGAACAACGGAAGCTCTCGAGAAATTCGAATGGTCATAACATTTCACTCGGATGTTCGATTCGGGGACATAATACATCGAGACGCTCGAAATTGAACAACGGAAGCTCTCGACAAATTTGAGTGGTCATAACATTTCACACGGATGTTCGATTCATGGACATAACTCATCTAGACGCTCGAAATTGAGCAACGGAAGCTCTCCAGAAATTTGAATGGTCATAAGTTTTCACACGGATGTCCGATTCGGGGACATAATATATCGACATGCTCGAAATTGAACAACGGAAGCTCTCGAGAAATCGAATGGTCATAACTTTTCACACAGATGTCCGATTCGGGGACATAACTCATCTAGACGCTCGAATTTGAACAACGGAAGCTCTCGAGAAATTCGAATGGTCATACATTTCCATCGGATGTCCGATTGGGGGACATAATATATCGAGACGCTCGAAATTGAACAACGAAAGTTCTCGACAAATTTAAATGGTCATAACATTTCACTCGGTGTTTGATTCGGGGATATATTATATCGAGACGCTCGAAATTGAACAACGGAAGCTCTCGACATATTTGAGTGGTCATAACATTTCACACGGATGTTCAATTCGGGGACATAACTCATCTAGACGCTCGAAATTGAACACAAGAAGCTCTCGAGAAATTCGAATGGTCATAACATTTCACTCGAATGTTGGATTCGGGGACATAATATATCGAGACGCTCGAAATTGAACAACGGAAGCTCTCGACAAATTTGAGTGGTCATAACATTTCACACGGATGTTCTATTCGGGGCATAACTCATCTAGACGCTCGAAATTGAACAATGGAAGCTCTCGAAAAATTTTAATGGTCATAACTTTTCACACAGATGTCCAATTCATGGACATAATATATCGAGACGCTCGAAATTGAACAGCGGAAGCTCTTGAGAAAATCGAATGGTCATAACTTTTCACACAGATGTCCGATTCGGGGACATAACTCATCTAGACGCTCGAAATTGAACAATGGAAGCAATCGAGAAATTCGAATGGTCATAAGTTTTCACACAGATGTCCGATTCGGGGACATAATATATCGACATTCTCGAAATTGAACAACGGAAGCTCTCGAGAAATTCGAATGGTCATAACATTTCACTCGGATGTTCGATTCGGGGACATAATACATCGAGACGCTCGAAATTGAACAACGGAAGCTCTCGACAAATTTGAGTGGTCATAACATTTCACACGGATGTTCGATTCATGGACATAACTCATCTAGACGCTCGAAATTGAGCAACGGAAGCTCTCCAGAAATTTGAATGGTCATAAGTTTTCACACGGATGTCCGATTCGGGGACATAATATATCGACATGCTCGAAATTGAACAACGGAAGCTCTCGAGAAAATCGAATGGTCATAACTTTTCACACAGATGTCCGATTCGGGGACATAACTCATCTAGACGCTCGAAATTGAATAACGGAAGCTCTCGAGAAATTCGAATGGTCATAACATTTCAATCGGATGTTCGATTCGGGGACATAATATATCGAGACGCTCGAAATTGAACAACGAAAGTTCTCGACAAATTTAAATGGTCATAACATTTCACTCGGTGTTCGATTCGGGGATATATTATATCGAGACGCTCGAAATTGAACAACGGAAGCTCTCGACATATTTGAGTGGTCATAACATTTCACACGGATGTTCAATTCGGGGACATAACTCATCTAGACGCTCGAAATTGAACACAAGAAGCTCTCGAGAAATTCGAATGGTCATAACATTTCACTCGAATGTTTGATTCGGGGACATAATATATCGAGACGCTCGAAATTGAACAACGGAATTTCTCGACAAATTTGAATGGTCATAACATTTCACTCGGATGTTCGATTAGGGGACAAAATATATCGAGACGCTCGAAATCGAACAACGAAAGCTCTCGACAAATTTGAGTGGTCATAACATTCACACGGGTTTCCGATTAGGGGACATAATATATCGAGATGCTCAAAATTGAACAACGGAAGCTCTCGACAAATTGGAGTGGTCATAACTTTTCACACGGATGTCCGATTTGGGGACATAATATATCAAGACGCTCGAAATTGAACAGCGGAAGCTCTCGAGAAATTTGAATGGTCATAACATTTCACACGGATGTCCGATTCGGGGACATAATATATCGAGATGCTCGAACTTGAACAACGGAAGCTCTAGAAAAATTTAAGTGGTCATACCTGATGCAATCCTACTCCACAAGGGCATTGGATAGAAAAACTCCAAGTAGATTGGGCCAGAGATGCAAGAGAAGGCCCTAGGGTTCTTATGAGCCTTAGGGTAGATTTCGGGCCCATGGGCTAAGTACGAGCCCGCTTATCTTTGTAAATATTAGATTAAGGTTTCATTATTTTTGGGCCTTGTATTTAGGGCTCCATAATGTAGGTAGGGTACCCTAGAAATATAGGATTTTTCAGCCCTTGTATTTTAGGGCACCTAGACTAGTTTTTGTATTAGGGGTAGTTTTGTAATTTCACATGCACTAAGTGGATATTTGATGTGTGTGGTTGGAAATAAATTTAATTGAATTGGTAGAAGCCCAATCCAATTAAATTTTAGAGGGGGAGGTGAGCATTTGCTTACTACACCCCATTGCCACATCATATAGTCACACTTTGTGCATGTCCTTCATGCTTTTCATGCCTCATGACACCTAAGCACACTTAGTGGAGAATCTTGGAATTGATCTTGGATTAGTGGGCTGAACCATAACTAAAATTCACTAATCATAATTAGTGAAATTTTGGCTCCAAAGTTTGGCTCCACAAATTCAATTTCAAATTCAAGTGAAATTTGAATTTCCCTCCAATTTTGTGTGACACTTAGGCTATAAATAGAGGTCATGTGTGTGCATTTTTTTCAACTTTGATCATTTGAATATTAAACTTCAGATTTCAAAGCTCATTTGGAGCACAAAATTTCGTGCTCTTCTCTCCCTCTCCCTTCATTCATCTCCTTCTTCCTCCAAGCTCTTATCCATGGCCTCCTATGGTGGTGAGCTTCTTCTAGACTCATCTTCTCCTTGAAGTGGCGTCTCCTCTCTCTCTTCCTTCTCCATTCCGCTGCCATTTATCTTCCAAGAAGCAAAGGAATCCATTGATGAAGAAGATCCTAGGCCTACAAGCTCCAATGGAGCTTGCATCATGTGGTATCAAGATCATCTTCATCTAGGTGATGTTCTTTTGCTTCCTCTATCTTTTTGTTCGGTGAATTCTCTTTAATTCCTTGTTCTTCATCTTATTCTCCATGTATATCCTCCATTGTCTTGTGGTTTGGTGCTGTTTAGAGTAGATTAAAAAAAAAAATAAACTGATTAAATCTTAGATCTACACTTGTTCTTGCATTTCTATGGTTCAAATTTTGTAGATCTACTCTTGAATCTTGTTTTTGTGTTGATTTTAGGTTCTATCAATTTTAATTCATAATATTCTTGTTCTGAACCTTTAGATCTAAATTTTGTTCCAAAATATTGATTAGAAAAAAAAAACACAAAAATCTAAGTGTAAATCACTTAATCCATGTTGTCTTAGAGTCATGTTTAGTCATAGTAATTGTCACATTATGTTCTAAGTTTGTGTTGAATTTTATTTTGTTGATTGAATTCTAGATACATTTGTTCATGTATTCTTGTCATTCTTAGCCTATCTTTTGAATTTTGAGTCTAATTCATGCATGTTATTTAGTTCATAACATGTTCTAAATCAATTCCTAGAAGTAGTCTTGTTCTTGAACTTTTTTTTTTTGCTTTCTAAGTTTCCTACATGATGCCTATGATGAAGTTGAGTTGTGGTGCTGAGTTGTGGCTGGATTTGTGAATCAAAATAAGTCTTAAGCTCTCTTTAATTGTGTTATTCAAGATAATTGAGCATAAGCAAACACAAATTGTAACTATCCAAGCCTTAAGCAACATAAACACTACTCTTGATTTCTAGGCTGAAATCGCTGGTGCTGGCAGCTTGAACATACGAACTTGTATAAATTACTGGGAATTGGTAACTACGTTTTTTGAGCTGAAACCTTTACTGAATTTTCTAGACATCTGGACCAAAATTATAAAAAAAGAATCAAGCGATTTGGATTAAAGAAAAAAATAATAAAAATCTCACAAGTTGGCAGAAAAATCAGTGTCCAGGAAAAAAAAAGAAAAGTGAAAGGAAAGTGTGCTTGTTGTTTTGGCTCAAAATTTGTTCTATAATTGGTGCATATTTTATACCAATCCTAGTTCTGAAATTTCAATTGAACATTATTGTGAAAACAAGTGCCAAAACTAGAGGTTTCTTGAGTCTTTTTTTTTTAGAGTTTTTCTACTCTACTCTAGAGCCATTCTAGGTTTCTCTTTGAGTCCTAGCTTGCTTTTTGTGCTTTTCATTGCTTTAATTGTTGAATAATCCTTGGAAATTTGTCTTGTTAAAACTCTATTGGTTTAGCTTTCATTTCATTTTTTTTTTGTCTTTGGTTATTGCTTGTCTCTTTGTTTCCTTGCTTGTGAGTTGCCATATAGGGAATTGGAAAGGAGGATTGGTGCCATATCTTGAAGAATTTGAGTCAAGAAGCAAGGGGCCAACCACCTTAAGAGCTATTGGACTAAGAAGCACTCCAAATTGAGTGAAACACTAAAGAGAGAATAGCCACCACAATTGAGGACTTTTTTCTTTGTAATTTTGTAATTGGCAATTTGCTTTGCTTTCAAATTTTGTAACAAAAAGGCCTTTCATTGGAAGTAAGTTGGGAGCCTCCGCTAGGTCACCCTACTTCCATTTGTGTGTAATAATTTTAGGCAATTTCCCCTTAGGATAGTGAGTGTTTTGTTGGGAACCTTAAATGAGGTCATCCAAACACTCTTAGGATCCGCCTAGTTTGCATTTCTTGCACTTTAATTTCTTGCTTATTTTCATAGCTTATTTCCTTTACCCTCCATTGTCAAACCGCCTAGATAGCTTGCCTTTTACCAATTAGTTTTTACCTTATCTTTCACCCCTCTTTTAGTGTTATTTTGGCTAGTTTCAACCATAGTTTCTTTTACCTTTTGTTTTCAAACCCCCAACAAGAAAGAACCATAACTTAGGAACCAACATGAGTCTTCATTCTTCATCTAGTGTTAATGGTGAGGGTTCTACTCCTAAGGACCCCTTGTATAAGATATTAGATGAGTTGAGATCCCTTAAGTTGTGGAAAGAAAAACAAGAGAGAAAAGAAAAAGGTAAAAAAAGAGTGGAAGAAATAAGTCAAGATGAAAGAGAGAAAATAAGAGAGGAAGAAAGAAGAAAAATAATGAAAGAAATGAAAAGAGAAAAACATGCCTCCTATAGTAGTCATGACTCTTGCAAGAGTTTAAGTGAAGAACTTCGTGACTATTATGAAGGAAGGCATAGGTCACATCTTAGACCTCACTCCTATAGGAGAGAAAATGAAAGAAAGCCTCAAGAGGTTAACATTAAACTCCCATACTTCCATGGGAAGGACAATGTAGAGGACAATTTAGATTGGGAAATAAGGGTAGAGCAACAACTTAAAAGGAAGTCTACTTCAAAATCTTATGGCTCTCACTCTTATCCAAAGAAAGACCAAGGTCAAGGAATCTTAGGGGTGAGACCTTCTAAGCCCAAAGATGATAAGGGGAAGACAATAGAAAAGCAACCCCTTAAGGCTAGTATGCAAGAGAAGACTAGCTCCATGAAGTGCTTTAAATGTCTTGGAAGAGGACACATTACTTCTCAATGCCCCACCAAGAAAACCATGATTATGAGGGGCCAAGACATTTATAGTAGCCAAGATGAGGCTACTACTTCACCTTCCTCTAGTAAAAGTGAAGAAGCAAAAGGGGAAGAATCTAGTGAAGAGATCTACCCCCAAGAAGAAGGACAACCTTTAATGGTTAAGGAGGAGTGTAAGGAGGTAAGTGTCTCCTCCAAGAGGTTAGCTAAGAAGGAAAGACATTTTGAAATAAAGACAAATATTAAAGAAATTTCCCTTCTTAGACAACCTCCACATTTTCTCCTTTGTAAAAAGACACTTGTTAGCATTGCCACATCTCTTAGGCTTGAGTTTATTCCTCAAGTAAAGGAGTTGTTGGATGAGGGTTTGGTTCGCAAGAGATTAAATCCTTGTGCTTTGTTGGTGCCCAAAATAGGTATTATTAGGCACCAAATCCCTAAAATAGGTGGTGTGATGAATGCTTTGGGTGGTGCAACACTCTTTTGTAAAATTACTCATGCACCCAACATCTTCATGATTTGTGTACATAGGGACTCATTAGGTAGGTTTGTTCTTATTTTTAGTTTCAATACAAACTTAGGCACACATATGGGACACCTTAGGTTTGTCATACTTTTTGGTAGGAATAATCAACATGAAAATACAGAAAAAGGTATGTTCTATTGCTTTACTTTTCTTAATTTTTTAAATTGTGATCAAAGGGTTCCCATGAACCCTAAGAGAATAAAGGTCATTCCTGAGTGGCCCGCTCCACCAAGTGTAAGAAAAATTTGGGGCTTCCAAGACTTAACAAACTTTTACAAAAGGTTTGCCCCATATTTTTCTATACTTGTAGCACCACTCATTGAGTTGGTGAGGAACCATGTTCCTTCATGGGAAGATGCCCCGGAAATGAGTTTTCAGACCTTACCTTACTTCAACATACTAAACACCACTAATACATATGTTTTTGTTCTTTTTACAGGTGTTAAGGGAAGGAGCCCAGAGTATCAAGAACCTCAGGATTTGAGGTCAAATCCTTTTCAAGGGGGAGGGAATGATGCAATCCTACTCCGCAAGGGCATTGGATAGAAAAACTCCAAGTAGATTGGGCCAGAGATGCAAGAGAAGGCCCTAGGGTTCTTATGAGCCTTAGGGTAGATTTCGGGCCCATGGGCTAAGTACGAGCCCGCTTATCTTTGTAAATATTAGATTAAGGTTTCATTATTTTTGGGCCTTGTATTTAGGGCTCCATAATGTAGGTAGGGTACCCTAGAAATATAGGATTTTTCAGCCCTTGTATTTTAGGGCACCTAGACTAGTTTTTGTATTAGGGGTAGTTTTGTAATTTCACATGCACTAAGTGGATATTTGATGTGTGTGGTTGGAAATAAATTTAATTGAATTGGTAGAAGCCCAATCCAATTAAATTTTAGAGGGGGAGGTGAGCATTTGCTTACTACACCCCATTGCCACATCATATAGTCACACTTTGTGCATGTCCTTCATGCTTTTCATGCCTCATGACACCTAAGCACACTTAGTGGAGAATCTTGGAATTGATCTTGGATTAGTGGGCTGAACCATAACTAAAATTCACTAATCATAATTAGTGAAATTTTGGCTCCAAAGTTTGGCTCCACAAATTCAATTTCAAATTCAAGTGAAATTTGAATTTCCCTCCAATTTTGTGTGACACTTAGGCTATAAATAGAGGTCATGTGTGTGCATTTTTTTCAACTTTGATCATTTGAATATTAAACTTCAGATTTCAAAGCTCATTTGGAGCACAAAATTTCGTGCTCTTCTCTCCCTCTCCCTTCATTCATCTCCTTCTTCCTCCAAGCTCTTATCCATGGCCTCCTATGGTGGTGAGCTTCTTCTAGACTCATCTTCTCCTTGAAGTGGCGTCTCCTCTCTCTCTTCCTTCTCCATTCCGCTGCCATTTATCTTCCAAGAAGCAAAGGAATCCATTGATGAAGAAGAACCTAGGCCTACAAGCTCCAATGGAGCTTGCATCAATACCTTTTCACACGGATGTCCGATTTGGGTACATAATATATCGAGACGATCAAAATTGAATAACGGAAGCTCTCGAGAAATTTGAATGGTCATAAGTTTTCACACGAATGTTCGATTCGGGGACATAACTCATCTAGACGCTCGAAATTGAACAACGGAAGCTCTCTAGAAATTCGAATGGTCATAAGTTTTCACACAGATGTCCGATTTGGGGACATAATATATCGAGACGCTCGAAATTGAACAACGGAAGCTCTCGAGAAATTCGAATGGTCATAACATTTCAATCGGATGTTCGATTCGGGGACATAATATATCGAGACGTTCGAAATTGAACAACGGAAGTTATCGACAAATTTGAATGGTCATAACATTTCACTCGGTGTTCGATTCAGGGATATATTATATCGAGACGCTCGAAATTGAACAACGGAAGCTCTCGACATATTTGAGTGGTCATAACATTTCACACGGATGTTCAATTCGGGGACATAACTCATCTAGATGCTCGAAATTGAACAACAGAAGCTCTCGAGAAATTCGAATGGTTATAACATTTCACTCGAATGTTTGATTAGGGGACATAATATATCGAGACGCTCGAAATCGAACAACGGAAGCTCTCGACAAATTTGAGTGGTCATAACATTCACACGGGTTTCCGATTAGGGGACATAATATATCGAGATGCTCAAAATTGAACAACGGAAGCTCTCGACAAATTGGAGTGGTCATAACTTTTCACACGGATGTCCGATTTGGGGACATAATATATCAAGACGCTCGAAATTGAACAACGGAAGCTCTCGAGAAATTTGAATGGTCATAACATTTCACTCGGATGTTCGATTAGGGGACATAATATATCGAGACGCTCGAAATCGAACAACGGAAGCTCTCGACAAATTTGAGTGGTCATAACATTCACACGGGTTTCCGATTAGGGGACATAATATATCGAGATGCTCAAAATTGAACAACGGAAGCTCTCGACAAATTGGAGTGGTCATAACTTTTCACACGGATGTCCGATTTGGGGACATAATATATCAAGACGCTCGAAATTGAACAACGGAAGCTCTCGACAAATTTGATTGGTCATAACTTTTCACACGAATGTTCGATTCGGGGACATAACTCATCTAGACGCTCGAAATTGAACACCGGAAGCTCTCGAGAAACTCGAATGGTCATAACATTTCGCTCGGATGTTCGATTCGGGGACATAATATATCGAGACGCTCGAAATTGAACAACGGAAGTTCTCGAGAAATTTGAATTGTCATAACATTTCACTCGGATGTTCGATTAGGGGACATAATATATCGAGACGCTCGAAATTGAACAACGGAAGCTCTCGAGAAATTCGAATGGTCATAACATTTCAATCGGATGTTCGATTCGGGGACATAATATATCGAGACGTTCGAAATTGAACAACGGAAGTTCTCGACAAATTTGAATGGTCATAACATTTCACTCGGTGTTCGATTCAGGGATATATTATATCGAGACGCTCGAAATTGAACAACGGAAGCTCTCGACATATTTGAGTGGTCATAACATTTCACACGGATGTTCAATTCGGGGACATAACTCATCTAGACGCTCGAAATTGAACAACAGAAGCTCTCGAGAAATTCGAATGGCCATAAATTTACACACGAATGTTCGATTCGGGGACATAACTCATCAAGACGCTCGAAATTGAACAACGGAAGCTCTCTAGAAATTCGAATGGTCACAAGTTTTCACACAGATGTCCGATTCGGGGACATAATATATCGGGACGCTAGAAATTGAACAACGGAAGCTCTCGAGCAAATCGAATGGTCATTACTTTTCACACAGATGTCCGGTTCGGGGACATAACTCATCTAGACGCTCGAAATTGAACAACGGAAGCTCTCGAGAAATTCGAATTGTCATAAGTTTTCACATGGATGTCCAATTCGGGGACGTAATTTATCGAGACGCTCGAAATTGAACAACAGAAGCTCTCGAAAAATTTGAGTGGTCATAACATTTCACACGGATGTTCAATTCGGGGACATAACTCATCTAGACGCTCGAAATTGAACAACGGAAGCTCTTGAGAAATTCGAATGGTCATAACATTTCACTCGGATGTTCGATTCGGGGACAGAATATATCGAGACGCTCCAAATTGAACAACGGAAGCTCTCGAGAAATTCGAATTGTCATAAGTTTTCACACGGATGTCCGATTCGGGTACATAATATATCGAGACGCTCGAAATTGAACAATGGAAGCTCTCGAGAAAATTGAATGGTCATAACATTTCGCTAGGATGCCCGATTCGGGGACATAATATATCGAGACGCTCAAAACTGATCAACGGAATCTCTCGAGCAATTCAAATAGTCATAAGTTTTCACACGGATGTCCGATTCAAGGACATAATATATCGAGACGCTCGAAATTGAACAATGGAAGCTCTCGAGAAATTCGAATGGTCATAACTTTTCTCACGGATGTTCGATTCGGGGGCATAACTCATCTAGACGCTCGTAATTCAACAACGGAAGCTCTCGTGAAATTCGAATGGTGATAACATTTCATTCGGATGTTCGATTCGGGGACATAATATATCGAGACGCTCGAAATTGAACAACGGAAGTTCTCGACAAATTTGAATAGTCATAACTTTTCACACGGATGTCCGATTCGGGGACATAATATATCAAGATGCTCGAAATTGAACAACGGAAGCTCTCGACAAATTTGAGTGGTCATAACTTTTCACACGGATGTCCGATTTGGGGACATAACTCATCCAGACGCTAGAATTTGAACAACGGAAGCTCTCTAGAAATTCGAATGGTCATAAGTTTTCACACAGATGTCCGATTCGGGGACATAATATATCGAGACGCTCGAAATTCAACAACGGAAGCTCTCGTGAAAATCCAATGGTCATAACTTTTCACACAGATGTCCGATTCGGGGACATAACTCATGTAGACGCTCGAAATTGAACACGGAAGCTCTCGAGAATTTCGAATGGTCATAAGTTTTCACATGGATGTCCGATTCGGGGACATAATATATCGAGACGCTCGAAATTGAACAACGGAAGCTCTCGACAAATTTGAGTGGTCATAACATTTCACACGGATGTTCAATTCGGGGACATAACTCATCTAGACGCTCGAAATTGAACAACGGAAGCTCTCGAGAAATTCGAATGGTCATAACATTTCACTCGGATGTTGGATTCCGGGATATATTATATTGAGACGCTCGAAATTGAACAACGGAAGCTCTCGACAAATTTGAGTGGTCATAACATTTCACACGGATGTTCAATTCGGGGACATAACTCATCTAGACGCTCGATAATGAACAACGGAAGCTCTCGAGAAATTCGAATGGTCATAACATTTCACTCGGATGTTCGATTCGGGGACATAATATATCGAGATGATCGAAATTGAACAACGGAAGTTCTCGACAAATTTGAATGGTCATAACTTTTCACACGAATGTTCGATTCAGGGACATAACTCATCTAGACGCTCGAAATTGAACAACGAAAGCTCTCGAGAAATTTGAATGGTCATAACTTTTCACACAGATGTCCGATTCGTGGACATAATATATCGAGACTCTCGAAATTGAACAAGGGAAGCTCTCGAGAAAATCGAATGGTCATAACTTTTCACACAGATGTCCGATTCGGGGACATAACTCATCTTGACGCTCGAAATTGAACAACGGAAGCTCTCGAAAAATTTTAATGGTCATAAGTTTTCACACGGATCTCCGATTCGGGTACGTAATATATCGAGACCCTCGAAATTGAACAACGGAAGCTCTCGAGAAATTTGAATTGTCAAAACATTTCACTCGGATGCCCAATTCAGGAACATAATATATTAAGACGCTCGAAATTGAACAACGGAAGCTCTCGAGAAATTCGAATGGTCATAACATTTCACTCGGATGCCCGATTCGGGGATATAATATATCGAGACGCTCAAAATTGAACAACGGAATCTCTCGAGCAATTCAAATAGTCATAAGTTTTCACACGGATGTCCGATTCGGGGACATAATATATCGAGACGCTCGAAATTGAACAACGGAAGCTCTCGAGAAATTCGAATGGTCATAATCTTTCACACGGATGTTCGATTCGGGGATATAACTCATCTAGACGCTCGAAATTGAACACCGGAAGCTCTCGAGAAACTCGAATGGTCATAACATTTCGCTCGGATGTTCGATTCGGGGACATTATATATCGAGACGCTCAAAATTGAACAACGGAAGTTCTCGACAAATTTGAATGGTCATAACTTTTCACACGGATGTTCGATTCGGGGAGATAATATATCTAGACGCTCAGAATTGAACAACGGAAGTTCTCCAGAAATTCGAATGGTGTTAAGTTTTCACACGGATGTCGGATTCGGGGACATAATATATAAAGACTCTCGAAATTGAACAACGGATGCTCTCGAGAAATTCGAATGGTCATAACATTTCACTCGGATGTTCGATTCGGGGGCATAACTCATCTAGACGCTCGAAATTCAACAACGGAAGCTCTCGTGAAATTCGAATGGTGATAACATTTCATTCGGATGTTCGATTCGGGGACATAATATATCGAGACGCTCGAAATTGAACAGCGGAAGCTCTCGGGAAAATCGAATGGTCATAACTTTTCACACAGATGTCCGATTCGGGGACATAACTCATTTAGACGCTCGAAATTGAACAACGGAAGCTCTTGAGAAATTCGAATGGTCATAAGTTTTCACACGAATGTCCGATTCGGGGACATAATATATCGAGACGCTCGAAATTTGACAACGGAAGCTCTCGAGAAATTCGAATGGTCCTAACATTTCACTCGGATGTCCGATTCGGGATCATAATATATCGAGACGCTCCAAATTGAACAACGGAAGCACTTGAGAAATTCGAATGGTCATAAGTTTTCACACGAATGTTCAATTCGGGGACATAACATATCAAGTCGCTCGAAATTGAACAACGGAAGCTCTCGACAAATTCGAATGGTCATAAGTTTTCACATAGATGTCCGATTCGGGGACATAATATATCGAGACGCTCGAAATTTGACAACGGAAGCTCTTGAGAAATTCGAATGGTCATAACATTTCACTCGGATGCCTGATTCGGGATCATAATATATCGAGACGCTCGAAATTGAACAACGGAAGCTCTCGAGAAATTCGAATGGTCATAAGTTTTCACACGGATGTCCGATTCGGGAACATAATATATCGAGACGCTCGAAATTGAACAATGGAAGCTCTCGAGAAAATCGAATGGTCATAACGTTGTTCACAGATTTCAAATTCGGGACATAACTCATCTAGACGCTCGAAATTGAACATCGGAAGCTCTCGAGAAATTTGAATGGTCATAACATTTCACTTGAATGTTCGATTTGGGGACATAATATATCGAGACGCTCGAAATTGAACAACGGAAGCTCTCAACTAATTTAAGTGGTCATAATATTTCACACGGATATTCGATTCGGGGACATAACTCATATAGACGCTTGAAATTGAAAAACGGAAGCTCTCGAGAAATTCTAATGATCATAAGTTTTCACTCGGATGTTCGATTCGGGGACATAATATATCGAGACGCTTGAAATTGAACAACGGAAGCTCTCGACTAATTTGAGTGGTCATAACGTTTCACACGAATGTTCGATTCGGGGACATAACTCATCTAGACGCACAAAATTGAACAACGGATGCTCTCGAGAAATTCGAATGGTCATAACATTTCACTCGGATGTTCGATTCGGGGACATAATATATCGAGACGCTCGAAATTAAACAACCGAAGCTCTCGACAAATTTGAATGGTCATAACTTTTCACACGAATGTTCGATTCGGGGACATAACTCATCTAGACACTCGAAATTGAACAACGGAAGCTCTCGAGAAATTCGAATGGTCATAAGTTTTCACACGGATGTCCGATTCGGGAACATAATATATCGAGACGCTTGAAATTGAACAACAGAAGCTCTTGACAAATTTGAGTGGTCATAACTTTTCACACGGATGTCCGATTCGGGGACATAATATATCGAGACGCTCGAAATTGAACAACGGAAGCTCTCGAGAAATTCGAATGGTCATAAGTTTTCACACGAATGTTCGATTCGGGGACATAACTCATCTAGACACTCGAAATTGAACAACGGAAGCTCTCGAGAAATTCGAATGGTCAAAAGTTTTCACACAGATGTCCGATTCGGGGACGATAATATATCGAGACGCTCGAAATTGAACAACG
>NW_024464732.1:91735-92172 GCF_000004515.6 Glycine max
AGCTCTCGAGAAAATCAAATGGTCATAACTTTTCACACGGATGTCCGATTCGGGGAGATAACTCATCTAGACGCTCGAAATTGAACAACGGAAGCTCTCGAGAAATTCGAATGGTCATAAGTTTTCACACGGATGTCCGATTCAGGGACATAATATATCGAGACGCTCGGAATTGAACAACGAAAGATTCGACAATTTGAGTGGTCATAACATTTCACACGGATGTTCGATTCGGGGACATAACTCATCTAGACGCTCGAAATTGAACAACGGAAGCTCTCGAGAAATTCGAATGATTATTACTTTTCACTCGGATGTTCGATTCGGGGACATAATATATCGAGACGCTCGAAATTGAACAACGGAAGCTGTCGACAAATTTGAATGGTCATAACTTTTCACACGAATGATCGATTCGGGGACATAAGTCATCTAGA
>NW_024464732.1:92272-94242 GCF_000004515.6 Glycine max
TCCGATTCGGGGACATAATATATCTAGACGCTCGAAATTGAACAACGGAAGCTCTCGAGAAATTCGAATGGTCAAAAGTTTTCACACAGATGTCCGATTCGGGGACATAATATATCTAGACGCTCGAAATTGAACAACGGAAGCTATCGAGAAAATCAAATGGTCATAACTTTTCACACAGATTTCCGATTCGGGGAGATAACTCATCAAGACGCTCGAAATTGAACAACGGAAGCTCTCGAGAAATTCGAATGGTCATAAGTTTTCACACGGATGTCCGATTCAGGGACATAATATATCGAGACGCTCGAAATTGAACAACGGAAGCTCTCGAGAAATTCAAATGGTCATAACATTTAACTCGGATGCCCGATACGGGAGCATAATATATCGAGACGCTCGAATTGAACAACGGAAGCTCTCGAGAAAATCGAATGGTCTTAACGTTTGACACAGATATCCGATTCGGGGACATAACTCATCTAGACGCTCAAAATTGAACATCGGAAGCTCTCGAGAAATTCGAATGGTCATAACATTTCACTCGGATGTTCGATTCGGGGACATAATATATCGAGACGCTCGGAATTGAACAATGAAAGCTCTCGACAAATTTGAGTGGTCATAACGTTTCACACGGATGTTCAATTCGGGGACATAATATATCGAGACACTCGAAAATTGAACAACGGAAGTTCTCGACAAATTTGAATGGTCATAACTTTTCACACGGATGTCCGATTCGGGGACATAATATATCGAGATGCTCGAAATTGAACAACGGAAGCTCTCGACAAATTTAAGTTGTCATAACTTTTCACACGGATGTCCGATTTGGGGACATAACTCATCTAGACGCTCGAAATTGAACAACGGAAGCTCTCTAGAAATTTGAATGGTCATAAGTTTTCACAAAGATGTCCGATTCGGGAACATAATATATCGAGACGCTTGAAATTGAACAACGGAAGTTCTCGACAAATTTGAATGGTCATAACTTTTCATACGGATGTCCGATTCGGCGACATAATATAACGAGATGCTCGAAATTGAACAACGGAAGCTCTCGACAAATTTAAGTTGTCATAACTTTTCACACGGATGTCCGATTTGGGGACATAACTCATCTAGACGCTCGAAATTGAACAACGGAAGCTCTCTAGAAATTTGAATGGTCATAAGTTTTCACAAAGATGTCCGATTCGGGAACATAATATATCGTGACGCTTGAAATTGAACAACGGAAGTTGTCGACAAATTTGAGTGGTCATAACTTTTCACACGGATGTCCGGTTCGGGGACATAATATATCGAGACGCTCGAAATTGAACAACGGAAGCTCTCGAGAAATTCGAATGGTCATAAGTTTTCACACAGATGTCCGATTCGGGAACATAATATATCGAGACGCTTGAAATTGAACAACGGAAGCTGTCGACAAATTTGAGTGGTCATAACTTTTCACACGGATGTCCGGTTCGGGGACATAATATATCGAGACGCTCGAAATTTTCACAACCGAAGCTCTCGACTAATTCGAGTGGTCATAATATTTCAAACGGATGTTCGATTCGAGGACATAACTCATATAGACGCTTGAAATTGAACACCGGAAGCTCTCGACAAATTTGAATGGTCATAGCTTTTCACGCGAATGTTCGATTCGGGGACATAACTCATCTAGACGCTCGAAATTGAACAACGGATGCTCTCGAGAAATTCGAATGGTCATAACATTTCACTCGGATGTTCGATTCGGGGACATAATATATCGAGACGCTCGAAATTAAACAACCGAAGCTCTCGACAAATTTGAATGGTCATAAATTTTCACACGAATGTTCGATTCGGGGACATAACTTATCTAGACTCTCGAAATTGAACAACGGAAGCTCTCGAGAAATTCGAATGGTCATAAGTTTTCACACGGATGTCCGATTCGGGAACATAATATATCGAGACGCTCGAAA
>NW_024464732.1:114897-127083 GCF_000004515.6 Glycine max
TGTTATAGGCGAAATACCACCCTACGTTCCCCAAAAACGAATGTCCGATTCGGGGACATAATATATAGAGACGCTCGAAATTGAACAACGGAAGCTCTCGAGAAATTCGAATGGTGAAAACATTTCACTCGGATGCCCGATTCGGGATCATAATATATCGAGACGCTCGAAATTGAACAATGGAAGCTCTCGAGAAATTCGAATGGTCATAGGTTTTCACACGGATGTCCGATTCGGGAACATAATATATCGAGACGCTCGAAATTGAACAACGGAAGCTCTCGAGAAAATCGAATGGTCATAACGTTGTTCACAGATGTCCGATTCGGGGACATAACTCATCTAGACGCTCGAAATTGAACATCGGAAGCTCTCGAGAAAATCGAATGGTCATAACATTTCACTCGAATGTTCGATTCGGGGACATAATATATCGAGACGCTCGAAATTCAACATTGGAAGCTCTCGACTAATTTGAGTGGTCATAATATTTCACACGGATGTTCGATTCGGGGACATAACTCATCTAGACGCTTGAAATTGAACAACGGAAGCTCTCGACAAATTTGAATGGTCATAACTTTTCACACGAATGTTCGATTCGGAAACATAACTAATCTAGACGCTCGAAATTGAACAACGGATGCTCTCGAGAAATTCGAATGGTCATAACATTTCACTCGGATGGTCGATTCGGGGACATAATATATCAAGACGCTCGAAATTGAACAACCGAAGCTCTCGACAAATTTAAATGGTCATAACTTTTCACACGAATGTTCGATTCGGGGACATAACTCATCTAGAAACTCGAAATTGAACAACGGAAGCTCTCGAGAAATTCGAATGGTCATAAGTTTTCAAAAAGATGTCCGATTCGAGAACATAATATATCGAGACGCTCGAAATTGAAAAAACATAATCTCTCGACAAATATGAGTGGTCATAACTTTTCACACGGATGTCCGATTCGGGGACATAATATATCGAGACGCTCGAAATTGAACAACGGAAGCTATCGAGAAATTCGAATAGTCATAAGTTTTCACACGGATGTCCGATTCAGGGACATAATATATCGAGACGCTCGAAATTGAACAACGGAAGCTTTCGAGAAATTCGAATGGTCATAACATTTAACTCGGATGCCCGATTCGGGAACATAATATATCGAGACGCTCGAAATTGAACAACGGAAGCTCTCGAGAAAATCGTATGGTCATAACGTTTCACTCGGATGCCCGATTCGGGAACATAATATATCTAGAAGCTCGAAATTGAACATCAGAAGCTCTCGAGAAATTCGAATGGTCATAATATTTCACTCGGATGTTCGATTCGAGGACATAATATATCGAGATGCTCGGAATTGAAAAACGAAAGCTCTCGACAAATTTGAGTGGTCATAACATTTCACACGGATGTTCGATTCGGGGACATAACTCATCTAGACGCTTGAAATTGAACAACGGAAGCTCTCGACAAATTTGAATGGTCATAACTTCTCACACGAATGTTCAATTCGGAAACATAACTCATCTTTTCGCTCAAAATTGAACAACGGAAGCTATCGACAAATAAAAAAGGTCATAACTTTTCACACGAATGATCGATTCGGGGACATAACTCGTCTAGACGCTCAAAATTGAACAACGGAAGCTCTCAAGAAATTCGAATGGTCATAAGTTTTCACACGGATATCCGATTCAGGGACATAATATATCGAGACGCTCGAAATTGAACAACGGAAGCTCTCGAGAAATTCGAATGGTCATAACATTTAAGTCGGATGCCCGATTCGGGAACATAATATATCGAGACGCTCGAAATTGAACAACGGAAGCTCTCGAGAAAATCGAATGGTCATAACGTTTCACTCGGATACCCGATACGGGAACATAATATATCGAGATGCTCGAAATTGAACAACGGAAGCTCTCGAGAAATTCGAATGGTGTTAAGTTTTCACACGGATGTCCGATTCGGGGACATAATATATCAAGACGCTCGAAATTGAACTGCGGAAGATCTCGAGAAATTCGAATGGACATAACCTTTCTCACGGATGTCCGATTCGGGGGCACAACTCATCTAGACGCTCGAAATAGAAAGACGGAAGCTCTTGAGAAATTCGAATGGTCATAACTTTTCACACGGATGTCCGATTCGGGAACATAATATATCGAGATGCTCAAAATTGAACAGCGGAAGCTCTCGAGAAATTCGAATGACCATAACATTTCACTCGGATGTTCGATACGGGGACATAATATATCGAGACGCTCGAAATTGAACAACGGAAGCTTTCGAGTATATCGAATGGTCATAACATTTAAGTCGGATGCCCGATTCGGGAACATAATCTATCGAGACGCTCGAAATTGAACAACGGAAGCTCTCGAGAAATACGAATGGTCATAAGTTTTCACACGAATGTTCAATTCGGGGACATAATATATAAGGACGCTCGAAATTGAAGAACGGAAGCTCTCGAGAAATTCGAATGGTGTTAAGTTTTCACACAGATGTCCGATTCGGGGACATAATATATCAAGATGCTCGAAATTGAGCAACGGAAGCTCTCGAGAAATTTGAATGGTCATAACATTTCACTCGGATGCCCGATTCAGGAACATAATATATCGAGACGCTCGAAATTGATCAACGGAAGCTCTCGATAAATTCGAATGGTCATAACATTTCACTCGGATGCCCGATTCGGGGACAAAATATATCGAGACGCTCAAAATTGAACAGCGGAAGTTCTCGGGAAAATCGAATGGTCATAACTCTTCACACAGATGTCCGATTCGAAGACATAACTCATCTAGACGCTCGAAATTGAACAACGGAAGCTCTCGAGAAATTCGAATGGTCATAAGTTTTGACACGAATGTCCGATTCGGGGACATAATATATCGAGACGCTCGAAATTGAACAACGGAAGCTCTTGAGAAATTCGAATGGTCATAAGTTTTCACACGGATGTCCGATTCAGGGACATAATATATCGAGACGCTCGAAATTGAACAACGGAAGCTCTCGAGAAATTCGAATGGTCATAACATTTAAGTCGGATGCCCGATTCGGGAACATAATATATCGAGACGTTCGAAATTGAACAACGGAAGCTCTCGAGAAAATCGAATGGTCATAACGTTTCACTCGGATGCCCGATTCGGGAACATAATATATCTAGAAGCTCGAAATTGAACATCGGAAGCTCTCGAGAAATTCGAATGGTCATAACATTTCACTCGGATGTTCGATTCGGGGACATAATATATCGAGATGCTCGGAATTGAAAAACGAAAGGTCTTGACAAATTTGAGTAGTCATAACATTTCACACGGATGTTCGATTCGGGGACATAACTCATCTAGACTCTCGAAATTGAACAACGAAGCTCTCGAGAAATTCAAATGATCATAACTTTTCACTCGGATGTTCGATTCGGGGACATAATATATCAAGACGCTCGAAATTGCACAACGGAAGCTGTCGACAAATTTGAATGGTCATAACTTTTCACACGAATGATCGATTCGGGGACATAACTCATCTAGACGCTCGAAATTGAACAACGGAAGCTCTCAAGAAATTCGAATGGTCATAAGTTTTAACACAGATGTCCGATTCGGGAACATAATATATCGAGACGCTCGAAATTGAACAACGAAAGCTCTCGACAAATTTGAGTAGTCATAAGTTTTCACACGGATGTCCGATTCGGGGACATAATATATCGGGACGCTCGAAATTGAACAACGGAAGCTGTCGAGAAAATCGAATGGTCATAACGTTTCACACAGATGTCCGATTCGTAGACATAATATATCGAGACGGTCGAAATTGAACAACGGAAGTTCTCGACAAATTTGAATGGTCATAACTTTTCACACGAATGTTCGATTCGGGGACATAACTCATCTAGACGCTCGAAATTGAACAAGGGAAGCTCTCGAGAAATTTGAATGGTCATAAGTTTTCACACGGATGTCCGATTCGGGGAAAGAAATATATCGAGACGCTCGAAATTGAACAACGGAAGCTCTTGAGAAATTTGAATGGTCATAACATTTCACTCGGATGCCCGATTAAGGAACCTAATATATCGAGACGCTCGAAATTGAACAACGGAAGCTCTCGTGAAATTCGAATGGTCATAAGTTTTCACACGGATGCCCAATTCGGGGACATAATATATCGAGATGCTCGAAATTGAACATCGGAAGCTCTCGAGAAATTTGAATGGTCATAAAATTTCACTCGGATGCCCGATTCGGGGACATAATATATCGAGACGCGCAAATTTGAACAACGGAAGCTCTCGAGCAATTCGAATGGTCATAAGTTTTCACACGGAAGTCCGATTCGAGGACATAATATATCGAGACGCTCGAAATTGAACAACGGAAGCTCTAGAGAAATTCGAAGGGTCATAATCTTTCACACGGATGTTTGATTCGGGGACATAACTCATCTAGACGCTCGAAATTGAAAACCGGAAGCTCTCGAGAAATTCGAATGGTCAAAACATTTCACTCGGATGCCCGATTCGGGATCATAATATATCGAGACGCTCGAAATTGAACAACGGAAGCTCTCGAGAAATTCGAATCGTCATAAGTTTTCACACGGATGTCCGATTCAGGGACATAATATATTGAGACGCTCGAAATTGAACAACGAAAGCTCTCGAGAAATTCGAATGGTCATAACATTTAACTCGGATGCCCGATTCGGGAACATAATATATCGAGACGCTTGAAATTGAACAACGGAAGCTCTCGAGAAAATCGAATGGTCTTAACATTTGACACAGATGTCCGATTCGGGGACATAACTCATCTAGACGCTCGAAATTGAACATCGGAAGCTCTCGAGAAATTCGAATGGTCATAACATTTCACTCGGATTTTCGATTCGGGGACATAATATATCGAGACGCTCGAAATTGAACAACGGAAGCTCTCGACAAATTTGAATGGTCATAACTTTTCACACGGATGTTCGATTCGGCGACATAATATATCTAGACGCTCGAAATTGAACAACGAAGCTCTCGAGAATTTCGAATGGTGTTAAGTTTTCACACAGATGTCCGATTCGGGGACATAATATATAAAGACTCTCGAAATTGAACTGCGAAAGCTCTCGAGAAATTCGAATGGTCATAACTTTTCTCACGGATGTTCGATTCGGGGGCATAACTCATCTAGACGCTCGAAATTCAACAACGGAAGCTCTCGTGAAATTCGAATGGTGATAACATTTCAATCGGATGTTCGATTCGGGGACATAATATATCGAGACGCTCGAAATTGAAAAGCGGAAGCTCTCGGGAAAATCGAATGGTCATAACTTTTCACACAGATGTCCGATTCGGGGACATAACTCATCTAGACGCTCGAAATTGAACAACGGAAGCTCTCGAGAAATTCGAATGGTCAAAAGTTTTCACACGAATGTCCGATTCGGGGACATAATATATCGAGACGCTCGAAATTGAACAACGGAAGCTCTCGAGAAAATCGAATGGTCTTAACATTTCACACAGATGTCTGATTCGGGGACATAACTCATCTAGATGCTCGAAATTGAACATCGAAAGCTCTCGAGAAATTCGAATGGTCCTAATATTTCACTCGGATGTTCGATTCGGGGAAATAATATATCGAGACGATCGGAATTGAACAACGGAAGCTCTCGACAAATTTGAGTGGTCATAACATTTCACACGGATTTTCGATTCGGGGACATAACTCATCTAGACGCTCGAAATTGAACAACGGAAGCTCTCTGGAAATTCGAATGATCATAACATTTCACTCGGATGTTCGATTCGGGGACATAACTCATCTAGATGCTCGAAATTGAACATCGAAAGCTCTCGAGAAATTCGAATGGTCAAAAGTTTTCACACGAATGTCCGATTCGGGGACATAATATATCGAGACGCTCGAAATTGAACAACGGAAGCTCTCGAGAAAATCGAATGGTCTTAACATTTCACACAGATGTCTGATTCGGGGACATAACTCATCTAGATGCTCGAAATTGAACATCGAAAGCTCTCGAGAAATTCGAATGGTCCTAACATTTCACTCGGATGCCCGATTCGGGAACATAATATATCGAGACGCTTGAAATTGAACAACGGAAGCTCTCGAGAAATTCGAATGGTCATAAGATTTCACACGAATGTCCGATTCGGGGACATAATATATCGAGATGCTCGAAATTGAACAACGGAAGCTCTCGAGAAATTCGAATGGTGTTAAGTTTTCACACGGATGTCCGATTCGGGGACATAATATATCAAGACGCTCGAAATTGAACTGCGGAAGTTCTCGAGAAATTCGAATGGACATAACCTTTCTCACGGATGTCCGATTCGGGGGCACAACTCATCTAGACGCTCGAAATTGAAAGACGGAAGCTCTTGAGAAATTCGAATGGTCATAACTTTTCACACGGATGTCCGATTCGGGAACATAATATATCGAGATGCTCAAAATTGAACAGCGGAAGCTCTCGAGAAATTCGAATGACCATAACATTTCACTCGGATGTTCGATACGGGGACATAATATATCGAGACGCTCGAAATTGAACAACGGAAGCTTTCGAGTATATCGAATGGTCATAACTTTTCACACAGATGTCCGATTCGGGGACATAACTCACGTAGACGCTCAAAATTGAACAACGGAAGCTCTCGAGAAAATCGAATGGTCATAACTTTTCACACGGATGTCCGATTTGGGAACATAATATATCGAATTGCTCAAAATTGAACAACGGAAGCTCTCGAGAAATTCGAATGATCATAACATTTCACTCGGATGTTCGATTCGGGGACATAATATATCAAGACGCTCGAAATTGAACAACGGAAGCTTTCGAGAAAATTGAATGGTCATAACTTTTCACACAGATGTCCGATTCGGGGACATAACTCATGTAGACGCTCGAAATTGAACAACGGAAGCTCTCGAGAAAATCGAATGGTCATAACTTTTCACACGAATGTCCGATTCGGGAACATAATATATCGAGATGCTCGAAATTGAACAACGGAAGCTCTCGAGAAATTCGAATGATCATAACATTTCACTCGGATGTTCTATTCGGGGACATAATATATCGAGACGCTCGAAATTAAACAACGGAAGCTCTCGACGAATTTGAATGGTCATAACTTTTCACGCGAATGATCGATTCGGGGACATAACTCATCTAGACGCTCGAAATTGAACAACGGAAGCTCTCGAGAAATTCGAATGGTCATAAGTTTTCACACGGATGTCCGATTCAGGAACATAATATATCGAGATGCTCGAAATTGAACAACGAAAGCTCTCGAGAAATTCGAATGGTCATAACTTTTCACACGGATGTTCGATTCGGGGACATAACTCATCTAGACACTCGAAATTGAACAACGGAAGCTCTCGAGAAATTCGAATGGTGTTAAGTTTTCACACGGATGTCCGATTCGGGGACATAATATATCAAGACGCTCGAAATTGAACTGCGGAAGCTCTCGAGAAATTCGAATGGTCATAACCTTTCACAAGGATGTTCGATTCGGGGACATAACTCATCTAGACGCTCGAAATTGAACAACAAAACCTCTCGAGAAATTCGAATGGTCATAAGTTTTCACACAGATGTCCGATTCGGGGACATAATATATCGAGACGCTCTAAATTGAACAACGGAAGCTTTCGAGAAAATCGAATGGTCATAACTTTTCACACAGATGTCCGAGTTGGGGACAGAGCTCATCTAGACGCTCGAAATTCAACAACGGAAGCTCTCGAGAAATTCGAATTTTCATAAGTTTTCACACGGATGTCTGATTAGGGGACAAAATATATCGAGACGCTCGAAATTGAACAACGGAAGCAATCGAGAAATTCGAATGGTCATAACATTTCACTCGGATGCCCGATTCGGGAACATAATATATCGAGACGCTCGAAATTGAACAACGGAAACTCTCGAGAAAATCGAATGGTCTTAACATTTCACACAGATGTCTGATTCGGGAACATAACTCATCTATATGCTCGAAATTGAACATCGAAAGCTCTCGAGAAATTCGAATGGTCATAACATTTCACTCGGATGTTCGATTCGGGGACATAATATATCGAGACGCTCGGAATTGAACAACGGAAGCTCTCGACAAATTTGAGTGGTCATAACATTTCACACGGATGATCGATTCGGGGACATAACTCATCTAGACGCTCGAAATTGAACAACGGAAGCTCTCCGAAAATTCGAATGATCATAACATTTCACTCGGATGTTCGATTCGGGGACATAATATATCGAGACGCTCGAAATTGAACAACGGAAACTCTCGACAAATTTGAATGGTCATAAGTTTTCACACGAATGATCGATTCGAGGACATAACTCATCCAGACGCTCGAAATTGAACAACGGAAGCTCTCGAGAAATTCGAATGATCATAACATTTCACTCGGATGTTCGATTCGGGGACATAATATATCGAGACGCTCGAAATTGAACAACGGCAGCTCTCGACAAATTTGAATGGTCATAAGTTTTCACAAGAATGATCGATTCGAGGACATAACTCATCCAGACGCTCGAAATTGAACAACGGAAGCTCTCGAGAAATTCGAATGATCATAACATTTCACGCGGATGTTCGATTCGGGGACATAATATATCGAGATGCTCGAAATTGAACAACGGAAGCTCTCGAGAAATTCGAATGGTGTTAAGTTTTCACACGGATGTCCGATTCGGGGACATAATATATCAAGACGCTCGAAATTGAACTACGGAAGCTCTCGAGAAATTCGAATGGACATAACCTTTCTCACGGATGTCCGATTCGGGGGCACAAGTCATCTAGACGCTCGAAATTGAAAGACGGAAGCTCTTGAGAAATTCGAATGGTCATAACTTTTCACACGGATGTCCGATTCGGGAACATAATATATCGAGATGCTCGAAATTGAACAACGGAAGCTCTCGAGAAATTCGAATGGTCATAACTTTTCACACGGATGTTCGATTCGGGGACATAACTCATCTAGACACTCGAAATTGAACAACGGAAGCTCTCGACAAATTTGAGTGGTCATAACCTTTCACACGGATGTCCGATTCGGGGACACAATATATCGAGACGCTCGAAATTGAACAACAGAAGCTCTCGAGAATATTGAATGGTCATAAGTTTTCACACAGATGTCCGATTCGGGGACATAATATATCGAGACGCTCGAAATTGAACTGCGGAAGCTCTCGAGAAATTCGAATGGTCATTACTTTTCACAAGGATGTTCGATTCGGGGACATAACTCATCTAGACGCTCGAAATTGAACAACAAAACCTCTCGAGAAATTCGAATGGTCATAAGTTTTCACACAGATGTCCGATTCGGGGACATAATATATCGAGACGCTCTAAATTGAACAACGGAAGCTTTCGAGAAAATCGAATGGTCATAACGTTTCACACAGATGTCCGATTTGGGGACATAGCTCATCTAGACGCTCGAAATTGAACATCGGAAGCTCTCGAGAAATTCGAATTTTCATAAGTTTTCACATGGATGTCTGATTCGGGGACATAATATATCGAGACGCTCGAAATTGAACAACGGAAGCAATCGAGAAATTCGAATGGTCATAACATTTCACTCGGTTGCCCGATTCGGGAACATAATATATCGAGACGCTCGAAATTGAACAACGGAAACTCTCGAGAAAATCGAATGGTCTTGACATTTCACACAGATGTCTGATTCGGGGACATAACTCATCTAGATGCTCGAAATTGAACATCGAAAGCTCTCGAGAAATTCGAATGGTCATAACATTTCACTCGGATGTTCGATTCGGGGACATAATATATCGAGACGCTCGGAATTGAACAACGGAAGCTCTCGACAAATTTGAGTGGTCATAACATTTCACACGGATGATCGATTCGGGGACATAACTCATCTAGACGCTCGAAATTGAACAACGGAAGCTCTCGAGAAATTCGAATGATCATAATATTTCACTCGGATGTTCGATTCGGGGACATAATATATGGAGACGCTCGAAATTGAACAACGGAAGCTCTCGACAAATTCGAATGGTCATAAGTTTTCACACGAATGATCGATTCGAGGACATAACTCATCCAGACGCTCGAAATTGAACAACGGAAGCTCTCGAGAAATTCGAATGATCATAACATTTCACTCGGATGTTCGATTCGGGGACATAATATATCGAGACGCTCGAAATTGAACAACGGCAGCTCTCGACAAATTTGAATGGTCATAAGTTTTCACACGAATGATCGATTCGAGGACATAACTCATCCAGACGCTCGAAATTGAACAACGGAAGCTCTCGAGAAATTCGAATGATCATAACATTTCACTCGGATGTTCGATTCGGGGACATAATATATCGAGACGCTCGAAATTGAACAACGGCAGCTCTCGACAAATTTGAATGGTCATAAGTTTTCACACGAATGATCGATTCGAGGACATAACTCATCCAGACGCTCGAAATTGAACAACGGAAGCTCTCGAGAAATTCGAATGATCATAACATTTCACGCGGATGTTCGATTCGGGGACATAATATATCGAGATGCTCGAAATTGAACAACGGAAGCTCTCGAGAAATTCGAATGGTGATAAGTTTTCACACGGATGTCCGATTCGGGGACATAATATATCAAGACGCTCGAAATTGAACTGCGGAAGCTCTCGAGAAAATCGAATGGTCATAACCTTTTCACACAGATGTCCGATTCGGGGACATAACTCATCTAGACGCTCGAAATTGAGCAATGGAAGCTCTCGAGCAATTCGAATGGTCATAACTTTTCACACGGATGTCCGATTCGGGGAACATAATATATCGAGACGCCTCGAAATTGAACAGCGGAAGCTCTCGAGAAATTCGAATGGTCATAACTTTTCACACGGATGTTCGATTCGGGGACATAACTCATGTAGACGCTCAAAATTGAACAACGGAAGCTCTCGAGAAATTCGAATGGTCATAACTTTTCACACGGATGTCCGATTCGGGAACATAATATATCGAGACGCTCGAAATTGAACAACGGAAGCTCTCGAGAAATTCGAATGATCATAACATTTCACTCGGATGTTCGATTCGGGGACATAATATATCGAGACGCTCGAAATTAAACAACGGAAGCTGTCGACAAATTTGAATGCTCATAACTTTTCACACGAATGTTCGATTCGGGGACATAACTCATCTAGACGCTCGAAATTGAACAACGGAACCTCTCGAGAAATTCGAATGGTCATAAGTTTTCACACGGATGTCCGATTCGGGAACATAATATATCGAGATGCTCGAAATTGAACAACGGAAGATCTCGAGAAATTCGAATGGTCATAACTTTTAGCACGGATGTTCGATTCGGGGACATAACTTATCTAGACGCTCGAAATTGAACAACGGAAGCACTCGAGAAATTCGAATGGTCATAACTTTTCACACGGATGTCCGATTCGGCAACATAAAATATCGAGATGCTCGAAATTGAACAACGAAAGCTCTAGAGAAATTCGAATGATCATAACATTTCACTCGGATGTTCGATTCAGGGACATAATAAATCGAGACGCTCGAAATTGTACAACGGAAGCTGTCGACAAATTTTAATGGTCATAACTTTTCACACGAATGATCGATTCGGGGACATAACTTATTTAGACGCACGAAATTGAACAACGGAAGCTCTTGAGAAATTCGAATGGTCATAAGTTTTCACACGGATGTCCGATTCGGGAACATAATATATCGAGATGCTCGAAATTGAACAACGGAAGCTCTCGACAAATTTGAGTGGTCATAACCTTTCACACGGATGTCCGATTCGGGGACACAATATATCGAGACGCTCGAAATTGAACAACAGAAGCTCTCAAGAATATTGAATGGTCATAAGTTTTCACACAGATGTCCGATTCGGGGACATAATATATCGAGACGCTCGAAATTGAACTGCGGAAGCTCTCGAGAAATTCGAATTGTCATAACTTTTCACAAAGATGTTCGATTCGGGGACATAACTCATCTAGACGCTCGAAATTGAACAACGGAAGCTCTCGAGAAATTCAATGGTCATAAGTTTTCACACAG
>NW_024464732.1:127952-129681 GCF_000004515.6 Glycine max
AACAACGGAAGCTCTCGAGAAATTTCGAATGGTCATAACCTTTCACACGGATGTCCGATTCGGGGACACAATACATCGAGACGCTCGAAATTGAACAACGGAAGCTCTCGAGAAAATCGAATGGTCATAACTTTTCACACGGATGTCCGATTCGGGGACATAATATATCGAGACGCTCGAAATTGAACTACGGAAGCTCTCGAGAAATTCGAATGGTCATAACTTTTCACACGGATGTTCGATTCGGGGACATAACTCATCTAGACGCTCGAAATTGAACAACGGAAGCTCTCGAGAAATTCGAATGGTCATAAGTTTTCACACAGATGTCCGATTCGGGGACATAATATATCGAGACGCTCGAAATTGAACAACGGAAGCTCTCGAGAAATTCGAATGGTCATAAGTTTTCACACAGATGTCCGATTCGGGGACATAACTCATGTAGACGCTCGAAATTGAACAACGGAAGCTCTCGAGAAAATCGAATGGTCATAACTTGTCACACGGATGTCTGATTCAGGGACATAATATATCGAGACGCTCGAAATTGAACAACGGAAGCTCTCGAGAAATTCGAATGATCATAACATTTCAATCGGATGTTCGATTCGGGGACATAATAAATCGAGTCGCTCGAAATTGTACAACGGAAGCTGTCGACAAATTTGAATGGTCATAACTTTTCACACGAATGATCGATTCGGGGACATAACTCATTTAAACGCTCGAAATTGAACAACGGAAGCTCTCGAGAAATTCGAATGGTCATAAGTTTTCACACGGATGTCCGATTCAGGGACATAATATATCGAGACGCTCGAAATTGAACAACGGAAGCTCTCGAGAAAATTGAATGGTCATAACTTTTTACACGGATGTCCGATTCGGGAACATAATATATCGAGATGCTCGAAATTGAACAACGGAAGCTCTCGAGAAATTCGAATGATCATAACATTTCACTCGGATGTTCGATTCGGGGACATAATAAATCGAGACGCTCGAAATTGTACAACGGAAGCTGTCGACAAATTTTAATGGTCATAACTTTTCACACGAATGATCGATTCGGGGACATAACTCATTTAAACGCTCGAAATTGAACAACGGAAGCTCTCGAGAAATTCGAGTGGTCATAAGTTTTCACACGGATGTCCGATTCGGGAACATAATATATCGAGATGCTCGTAATTGAACAACGGAAGCTCTCGACAAATTTGAGTGGTCATAACCTTTCACACGGATGTCCGATTCGGGGACATAATATATCGAGATGCTCGAAATTGAACTACGGAAGCTCTCGAGAAATTCGAATGGACATAACCTTTCTCACGGATGTCCGATTCGGGGGCACAAGTCATCTAGACGCTCGAAATTGAAAGACGGAAGCTCTTGAGAAATTCGAATGGTCATAACTTTTCACACGGATGTCCGATTCGGGAACATAATATATCGAGACGCTCGAAATTGAACAACGGAAGCTCTCGAGAAATTCGAATGGTCATAACTTTTCACACGGATGTTCGATTCGGGGACATAACTCATCTAGACACTCGAA
Source organism: Glycine max (assembly GCF_000004515.6). NCBI lineage: Eukaryota > Viridiplantae > Streptophyta > Magnoliopsida > Fabales > Fabaceae > Glycine > Glycine max. The sequence continues at coordinate 129,514 of NW_024464732.1, forward strand.
ATTGAACAACGGAAGCTCTCAACAAATTTGAGTGGTCATAACCTTTCACACGGATGTCCGATTCGGGGACACAATATATCGAGACGCTCGAAATTGAACAACAGAAGATCTCGAGAAATTCGAATGGTCATAACTTTTCACACGGATGTTCGATTCGGGGACATAACT
>NW_024464733.1:0-1009 GCF_000004515.6 Glycine max
TCGATATATTATGCGCCTGAATCTGACATCCGAGTTAAAATTTATGACCAGTTGAATTGCTCGAGAGCTTCCATTGTTCAATTTCGAGCGTCTCGATATATTATGCGCCTTAATCGGACCCCCGAGTGAAAAGATGGCCATTGGAATTTCTCGAGAGCTTCCGTTGTTCAATTTCGAGCGTGTTGATATATTATGCGCCTGAATCGGACCTCCGAGTGAAAAGTTATGACCATTTGAATTTCTTGAGAGCTTCCGTTGTTCAATTTCGAGCGTCTTGATATATTATGCGCCTGAATCGGACCTCCGAGTGAAAAGTTATGACCATTTGAATTTCTTGAGAGCTTCCGTTGTTCAATTTCGAGCGTCTTGATATATTATGCGCCTGAATCGGACCTCCGAGTGAAAAGTTATGACCATTTGAATTGCTCAAGAGCTTCCATTGTTCAATTTTGAGTGTCTCGATATATTATGCGCCTGAATTTGACATCCGAGTTAAAAGTTATGACCAGTTGAATTGCTCAAGAGCTTCCATTTTTCAATTTTGAGTGTCTCGATATATTATGCGCCTGAATCCGACCTCCGAGTTCAAACCTATGACCATTTGAATTTCTTGAGAGCTTCCGCTGTTCATTTTCGAGCGTCTCGATATATAATGCGCCTGAATCGGACCTCCGAATGAAAAGTTATCACGATTTGAATTGCTCAAGAGCTTCCATTGTTCAATTTCGAGTGTCTTGATATATTATGCGCTTGAATTGGACCTCCGAGTGAAAAGTTATGACCATTTGAATTTCTCGAGAGCTACCGTTGTTCAATTTTGTGCGTCTCGATATATTATGCGCCTGAATCGGACCTCCGAGTGAAAAGTTATGACCATTTGAATTTCTCGAGAGCTTCTGATGAGAATCATGAAACTGGCCAAATACAGGCTAAAGGCCCAAGTGGAGAAGGACTAAGGCTTAAGTGGAGAAGGACAAAGCCCCCAAGTGGAGAAGGATGAAGGCTCAAG
>NW_024464733.1:3836-11629 GCF_000004515.6 Glycine max
TTTGTCTAGGTTCGTGTTTTTGTCCTTGTTCTGTTATTTGCGTTCTTGTTTACATCTTGTTTCGTTTTTGTTTGCGTCTTGTGTTCTGTTATTTGCGTTCTTGTTCTTGTCACGTCCTTGTTCTTGTTTCTTGTGTCTTTCACACTGTGTCAAAAAAAAAGATTGCAAAAAAAAATTTGAAAAAAAAGTGGGTGTTTGATCTTTGAACACGAAATTGAGGCATTTAGAGGTGTTTTTTTTTGAAAGAAAATCGTGGAACAAATCCCATTATCTAGATTCTCCTCTGAATTCTGAGCGTTTTGATATATAGTGGGCCTCAAACAGACAATCGTAGCAAAAGTTATGAGCATTTGAATTTTAGTTGTCATATCTGTTATCTTATCTGTTATCCTATCTGTTATCTTATTTGTTATCATATCTGTTATCCAAATTAAATCTAATTTGTTATCCCAAATCTGATCTATTATCCAAATCAAATCAAATCAAAAAAAAATTATCCAAATCAGATTTGTTATCCAAATCTAATCTGTTATCCAAATCAAATCCAATCTGCTATCCAAATCAAGTCCAAGTTGTTATCCCAAATCAAATCTGTTACTCTGATAATTATATTGTCTTTCCTTTTATTTTATATTACCTTGTGTGTCTAATTCAGTCCATCCAGGAACTTAAGAGGGAGTGAGTGGTAAAAGGCAAGAGTGAAAACATCACACAAAAGCCTATATTGAGAGCATCAAACACGAGTGAACTACCATTAAAGAGAGAAACACGTGAGTAGAGTGTGGTGAGGTCCTGAATTTTTTTTTAATTTACTGCAAAATTCTTTGTTCCTTAATCATGGCAAGAGCTGGTGACAATGGTGGTGTATATCATCAACTGGACGAATCTCAACGCTTATTTCTGGACGCGTGGACTACACAAATGCAACGTTTGTTGAACCGTAACAAAGAAAAGCCCTACAGACGAATAGCCAAATCTTCCTCATTTACTCTTAAACCTCTATCCCCTAGAGAAGTGTGTGATGACCAAATCAGAATGGGAGAAAAGAGAGAACAAGAGAAAGAAAATAGTGAGGCACCACAAAGGAATATGAAAAAGAAGAGTGATACACCCGAGGAAAAGAGTGATACACATGAGAGAAAATTTAATTATTTTGCAGAGGCGAGTGAAGTGAGGAAAGTGTTACCTGCTCATGAACCACTCAATCTACAGTATTGCAAAGACAGTAAAATTTCTACTGATAATTCTAATGAGTTTACTATTTCTATTTCTCCTAGTGTTCAACCATTATTGCAGGAATTTAAAAATGTCTTTCCTAAGGAGATTCCTCATGGACTACCACCTTCAAGAGGCATAGAACATCAAGTTGATGTCCTCCCCGGAGCTTCATTGCCTAACAGGCCAACTTACAAAAGCAATCCCCAAGAGACTCAACGTAAGGATGCACATGCCAAAGTTGAGTATGTGAAAAGATTGTATGACCAAGTGAAGGTGCAAATTGCAAAGAAGAATGAAAGCTATGTCAAGCAAGCCCACAAGAAAAGGAAGGAAGTGGTACTTGAACACGGTGATGATCCTGAACATTTGAGGACAAATGTTTTCCAAGAAGGAGGGAATGATGAGAATCATGAAACTGGCCAAATACAGGCTAAAGGCCCAAGTGGAGAAGGACGAAGGCTCAAGTGGAGAAGGACAAAGCCCCCAAGTGGAGAAGGATGAAGGCTCAAGTGGAGAAGGATGAAGGCCCAGAGGCAGAGACACTATCAAGACAATTAATTGTTGCTGAAGGCCCAAACTAATTTGAAGGCCCAAGTTAAATATGTTTTTAGTTATAATTTTTATTTATTGTAGTTTTGGCCCAACCTATTTAGAAGGCCCATGTCTATTTTTATCTTTTTGTTCAGATACACTATAAGTATTGGTTTTTATTTTCAATAAAGAAAACTTTTGACATTTGATAAAATTTGGTGAGAGTTTCTCTCTGAGTTCCTTGTTGAACCAATCTCAGACTTATCAAGGTAATCCTTGTGGCGTCTACCCTGACTTATCTTCCTTCACCGGAAGTGGCGTCATCCAAACCTCCGTAGCCTGTATCAAACGATCCACTCCTACTCAGGTTCACATTGTTCAAAAGTTATGACCATTTGAATTGCTCAAGAGCTTCCATTGTTCAATTTCGAGTGTCTCGATATATTATGCGCCTGAATCGGACCTCCGAGTGAAAAGTTATCACGATTTGAATTTCTCGATAGCTTCCGCTGTTCATTTTCGAGCGTCTCGATATATAATGCGCCTGAATCGGACCTCCGAATGAAAAGTTATCACGATTTGAATTGCTCAAGAGCTTCCATTGTTCAATTTTGAGTGTCTTGATATATTATGCGCCTGAATTGGACCTCCGAGTGAAAAGTTATGACCATTTGAATTTCTCGAGAGCTACCGTTGTTCAATTTCGTGCGTCTCGATATATAATGCGCCTGAATCGGACCTCCGAGTGAAAAGTTATGGCCATTTGAATTTCTTGAGAGCTTCCGCTGTTCATTTTTTAGCGTCTCGATATATTATGCGCCTAAATCGGACCCCCGAGTGAAAAGATGGCATTGGAATTTCTCGAGAGCTTCCGTTGTTCAATTTCGAGCGTCATGATATATTATGCGCCTGAATCGGACCTCCGAGTGAAAAGTTATGACCATTTGAATTTGTTGAGAGCTTCCGTTGTTCTATTTCGAGGGTCTCGATATATTATGCGCTTGAATCAGACATCTGAGTTAAAAGTTATGACCATTTGAATTGCTTAAGAGCTTCCATTGTTCAATTTCGAGTGTCTCGATATATTATGCGCCTGAATCGGACCTCCGAGTGAAAAGTTATGACCATTTGAATTTCTCAAGAGCTACCGTTGTTCAATTTCGTGCGTCTCGATATATTCTGCGCCTAAATCGAGCCTCCGAGTGAAAACTTATGACCATTTGAATTTCTCGAGAGCTACCGTTGTTCAATTTCGTGCGTCTCGATATATTATGCGCCTGAATCGGACCTCCGAGTGAAAAGTTATGACCATTTGAATTTCTCGAGAGCTTCCGATGTTCAATTTCGAGCGTCTTGATATACTATGCGACTGAATCTAACCTCCGTGTGAAAAGTTATGACCATTTTAATTTCTCACGAGCTTCCGTTGTTCAATTTCGAGCGTCTTGATATATTATGCGCCTGAATCAGACCTCCGAGTGAAAAGTTATGACCATTTGAATTTCTTGAGAGCTTCCGTTTTTCAATTTCGAGCGTCTTGATATATTATGCGCCTGAATCGGACCTCCGAGTGAAAAGTTATGACCATTTGAATTTCTTGAGAGCTTCCGTTGTTCAATTTCGACCGTCTTGATATATTATGTGCCTGAATCGGACCTTCGAGTGAAAAGTTATCACGATTTGAATTGCTCAAGAGCTTCCATTGTTCAATTTCAAGTGTCTTGATATATTATGCGCCTGAATCGGACCTCCGAGTGAAAAGTTATGACCATTTGAATTTCTCGAGAGCTACCGTTGTTAAATTTCGTGCGTCTCGATATATTATGCGCCTGAATCGGACCTCCGAGTGAAAAGTTATGACCATTTGAATTTCTCGAGAGCTTCCGCTGTTCAGTTTCGAGCGTCTCGATATATTATGCGCCTAAATCGGACCCCCGAGTGAAAAGATGGCCATTGGAATTTCTCGAGAGCTTCCGTTGTTCAATTTCGAGCGTCTTGATATATTATGCGCCTGAATCGGACCTCTGAGTGAAAAGTTATGACCATTTGAATTTCATGAGAGCTTCCGCTGTTCATTTTCGAGCTTCTCGATATACTATGCGCCTAAATCGGTCCCCCGAGTGAAAAGATATAACCATTGGAATTTCACGAGAGCTTCCGTTGTTCAATTTTGAGCGTCTCGATATATTATGCGCCGGAATCTGACGTCCGAGTTAAAAGTTATGACCAGTTGAATTGCTCAAGAGCTTCCATTGTTCAATTTCGAGTGTCTCGATATATTATGCGCCTGAATCGGACCTCCGAGTTCAAACCTATGACCATTTGAATTTCTTGAGAGCTTCCGTTGTTCAATTTCGAGCGTCTCGATATATTATGTGCCTGAATCAGACCTCCGAGTGAAAAGTTATGACCATTTGAATTTCTGCAGAGCTTCTGCTGTTCATTTTCGAGCGTCTCGATATATTATGCGCCTAAATCATACCCCAGAGTGAAAAGATGGCCATTGGAATTTCTCGAGAGCTTCCGTTGTTCAATTTCGAGCGTCTCGATATATTATGCGCCTGAATCACACATCTGAGTTAAAATTTATGACCATTTGAATTGCTCAAGAGCTTCCCTTGTTCAATTTCGAGTGTCTCGATATATTATGCCCCTGAATCGGACCTCCGAGTGAAAAGTTATCACCGTTTGAATTTCTAATCAGCTACCGTTGTTGAATTTCGTGCGTCTCCATATATTCTGCGCCTAAATGGAGCCTCCGATTGAAAAGTTATAACCATTTGAATTTCTCGAGAGCAACCGTTGTTCAATTTCGTGCGTCTCGATATATTATGCGCCTGAATCGGACCTCCGAGTGAAATGTTATGACCATTTGAATTTCTGGAGAGCTTCCGCTGTTCATTTTCGAGCGTCTCGATATATTATGCGCCTAAATCGGACCCCCGAGTGAAAAGTTATGACCATTTGAATTTCTCGAGAGCTTCCGCTGTTCATCTTCGAGCGTTTCGATATATTATGCGCCTAAATCGGACCCCGAGTGAAAAGTTATGACCATTGGAATTTCTAGAGTGCTTCCGTTGTTCAATTTCGAGCGTCTTGATATATTATGCGCCTGAATCGGACCTCTGTGTGAAAAGTTATGACCTTTTGAATTTTTTGAGAGCTTCCGTTGTTCAATTTCGAGCGTCTCGATATATTATGCGCCTGAATCACACATCTGAGTTAAAAGTTATGACCATTTGAATTGCTCAAGAGCTTCCCTTGTTCAATTTCGAGTGTCTCGATATATTATGCCCCTGAATCGGACCTCCGAGTGAAAAGTTATCACCATTTGAATTTCTAATGAGCTACCGTTGTTCAATTTCGTGCGTCTCCATATATTCTGCGCCTAAATGGAGCCTCCGAGTGAAAAGTTATGACCATTTGAATTTTTCGAGAGCTACCGTTGTTCAATTTCGTGCGTCTCGATATATTATGCGCCTGAATCGGACCTCCGAGTGAAATGTTATGACCATTTGAATTTCTCGAGAGCTTCCGCTGTTCATTTTCGAGCGTCTCGATATATTATGCGCCTAAATCGGACCCCCGAGTGAAAAGTTATGACCATTGGAATTTCTCGAGAGCTTCCGTTGTTCAATTCCGAGCGTCTCGATATATTATGCGCCTGAACCGGACCCCTGAGTGAAAAGTTATGACCATTTGTATTTCTCGAGAGCTTCCGATGTTTTATTTCGAGCGTCTCGATATATTATACGCCTGAATCTGACCTCCGTGTGAAATGTTATGACCATTTTAATTTCTCGAGAGCTTCCGTTGTTCAATTTCTAGCGTCTCTAGATGCGCCTAAATCAGACATCCGAGTTAAAAGTTTTGTCCATTTGAATTTCTTGAGAGCTTCCGTTGTTCAATTTCTAGCGTCTCGATATATTATGCGCCTGAATCAGACATCTGAGTTAAAAGTTATGACCATTTGAGTTGCTCAAGAGCTTCCATTGTTCAATTTCGAGTGTCTCGATATATTATGCGCCTGAATCAGACCTCCGAGTTCAAACCTATGACCATTTGAATTTCTCGAGAGCTTCCGCTGTTCATTTTCGAGCGTCTCGATAAATTATGCGCCTGAATCGGACCCCCGAGTGAAAAGTAATGACCATTTGAATTTCTCGAGAGCTTCCGATGTTCAATTTTGAGCGTCTGCATATATTATGCGCCTGAATCTGACCCCCGAGTGAAAAGTTATGACCATTTGAATTTTTTGAGAGCTTCCGTTGTTCAATTTCGAGCGTCTCGATATATTATGCGCCTGAATCACACATCTGAGTTAAAATTTATGACCATTTGAATTGCTCAAGAGCTTCCCTTGTCTATTTTCGAGCGTCTCGATATATTATGCCCCTGAATCGGACCTCCGAGTGAAAAGTTATCACCATTTGAATTTCCTAATGATCTACCGTTGTTCAATTTCGTGCGTCTCCATTACATTCTGGCGCCTAATGGAAGCCTCCGATTGGAAAGTTATAACCATTTGAATTTCTCGAGAGCTACCATTGTTCAATTTCGTGCGTCTCGATATATTATGCGCCTGAATCGGACCTCCGAGTGAAATGTTATGACCATTTGAATTTCTGGAGAGCTTCCGCTGTTCATTTTCGAGCGTCTCGATATATTATGCGCCTAAATCGGACCCCCGAGTGAAAAGTTATGACCATTGGAATTTCTCGAGAGCTTCCGTTGTTCAATTCCGAGCGTCTCGATATATTATGCGCCTGAACCGGACCCCTGAGTGAAAAGTTATGACCATTTGTATTTCTCGAGAGCTTCCGATGTTTAATTTCGAGCGTCTCGATATATTATGCGCCTGAATCTGACCTCCGTGTGAAATGTTATGACCATTTTAATTTCTCGAGAGCTTCCGTTGTTCAATTTCGAGCGTCTCTATATGTGATGCGCCGAAATTAGACATCCGAGTTAAAAGTTATGACCATTCGAATTTCTCGAGAGATTCCGATGTCCAATTTCGAGCGTCTCGATATATTATGCGCCTGTATCGGACCTCCGAGTGAAAAGTTATGACCATTTGAATTTCTTGAGAGCTTCCACTGTTTGTTTTCGAGCGTCTCGATATATTATGTGCCTGAATCTGACCTCCGAGTGAAAAGTTATGACCATTTAAATTTCTCGAGAGCTTCCGATGTTCAATTTCGAGCGTCTGGATATATTATGCGCCTGAATCTGACCTCCGTGTGAAAGGTTATGACCATTTGAATTTCTCGAGAGATTCCAATGTTGAATTTGGAGCGTCTCGATATATTATGCGTGTGAATCTGACCTCCGTGTGAAAAGTTATGACCATTTGAATTTCTCGAGAGCTTCCGTTGTTCAATTTCAAGCGTCTCTATATGTGATGCGCCTAAATTAGACATCCGAGTTAAAAGTTATGACCATTTGAATTGCCCAAGAGCTTCCATTGTTTAATTTCGAGTGTCTCGATATATTATGCGCCTGAATCAGACCTCCGAGTGAAAAGTTATCACCATTTGAAATTCTCGAGAGCTTCCGCTGTTCATTTTCGAGCGTCTCGATATATTATGCGCCTGAATCGAACCCCCGAGTGAAAAGTTATGACCATTTGAATTTCTCGAGAGCTTCCGATGTTCAATTTCGAGCGTCTCAATATATTATGGGCCTGAATCTGACCCCCGAGTGAAAAGTTATGACCATTTAAATTTTTTCGAGAGCTTCCGATGTTCAATTTCGAGCGTCTGGATATATTATGCGCCTGAATCTTTCCTCCGTATGAAACGTTATGACCATTTGAAATTCTGGAGAGCTTCCGATGATCAATTTCGAGCGTCTTGATATATTATGCGACTGAATCTGACCTCCGTGTGAAAAGTTATGAACATATTGAATTGCTCAAGAGCTTCCATTGTTCAATTTCGAGCATCTCGATATATTATGCGCCTGAATCGGACCTCCGAGTGTGAAATGTTATGACCATTTGAATTTCTCGAGAGCTTCCGCTGTTCATTTTCGAGCGTCTC
>NW_024464733.1:13594-65299 GCF_000004515.6 Glycine max
AAAAGTTATGACCATTTGAATTTCTTGAGAGCTTCCACTGTTTGTTTTCGAGCGTCTCGATATATTATGTGCCTGAATCTGACCTCCGAGTGAAAAGTTATGACCATTTCAATTTCTCGAGAGCTTCCGATGTTCAATTTCGAGCGTCTGGATATATTATGCGCCTGAATCTGACCTCCGTGTGAAAAGTTATGACCATTTGAATTTCTTGAGAGCTTTCGTTGTTCAATTTCTAGCGTCTCGATATATTATGCGCCTGAATCAGACATCTGAGTTAAAAGTTATGACCATTTGAATTGCTCAAGAGCTTCCATTGTTCAATTTCAAGTGTCTCGATATATTATGCGCCTGAATCGGACCTTCGAGTGAAAAGTTATGACCATTTGAATTTCTCGAGAGCTTCCGCTGTTCATCTTCGAGCGTTTCGATATATTATGCGCCTAAATCGGACCCCCGAGTGAAAAGTTATGACCATTGGAATTTCTAGAGTGCTTCCGTTGTTCAATTTCGAGCGTCTTGATATATTATGCGCCTGAATCGGACCTCCGTGTGAAAAGTTATGACCTTTTGAATTTTTTGAGAGCTTCCGTTGTTCAATTTCGAGCGTCTCGATATATTATGCGCCTGAATCACACATCTGAGTTAAAAGTTATGACCATTTGAATTGCTCAAGAGCTTCAATTGTTCAATTTCGAGTGTCTCGATATATTATGCCCTTGAATCGGACCTCCGAGTGAAAAGTTATGACCATTTGAATTTCTAAAGAGCTACCGTTGTTCAATTTCGTGCGTCTCCATATATTCTGCGCTAAATGGAGCCTCCGAGTGAAAAGTTATGACCATTTGAATTTCTCGAGAGCTACCGTTGTTCAATTTCGTGCGTCTCGATATAATATGCGCCTGAATCGGACCTCCGAGTGAAATGTTATGAACATTTGAATTCTGGAGAGCTTCCGGTGATCATTTTCGAGCGTCTCGATATATATGCGCTAAATCGGACCTCGAGTGAAAGTATGACATTTGAATTTCTCGAGAGCTTCCGCGGTTCATTTCGAGCGTCTCGATATATTATGCGCCTGAATCGGACCCCCGAGTGAAAAGTTATGGCCATTTAATTTCTAGAGAGCTCCGATGTTCAATTTTCGAGCGTCTGGATATATTATGCGCTGAATATTTCCTCTGTGTGAAAAGTTATGACCATTTGAATTTTCTCGAGAACTTCCGTTAATCAATATCGAGCGTCTTGATATATTATGCGACTGAATCTGACCTCCGTGTGAAAAGTTATGACCATTTTAATTTCTCAAGAGCTTCCGTTGTTCCATTTTGAGCGTCTCTAAATGTGATGCGCCTAAATCATACATCCGAGTTAAAAGTTATGTCCATTTGAATTTCTTGAGAGCTTCCGTTGTGCAATTTCTAGCGTCTCGATCTATTATGCGCCTGAATCTTAAATCCGAGTTAAAATTTATGACCATTTGAATTGCTCAAGAGCTTCCATTGTTCAATTTCGAGTGTCTCGATATATTATTCGCCTGAATCAGACCTCCGAGTGAAAAGTTATGACCATTTGAATTTCTCAAGAGCTACCGTTGTTCAATTTCGTGCGTCTCGATATATTCTGCGCCTAAATCAAGCCTCCGAGTGAAAAGTTATGACCATTTGAATTTCTCGAGAGCTTCCGTTGTTCAATTTCGAGCGTCTCGATATATTATGCGCCTGAATCTGACCTCCGTGTGAAAAGTTATGACCATCTGAATTTCTCGAGAGCTTCCGTTGTTCAATTTCGAGCGTCTCTATATGTGATGCGCTTAAATTAGACATCTGAGTTAAAAGTTATGACCATTTGAATTTCTCGAGAGATTCCAATGTTCAATTTGGAGCGTCTCGATATATTATGCGTGTGAATCTGACCTCCGTGTGAAAAGTTATGACCATTTGAATTTCTCGAGAGCTTCCGTTGTTCAATTTCGAGCGTCTCTATATGTGATGCGCCTAAATTAGACATCCGAGTTAAAAGTTATGACCATTTGAATTTCTCGAGAGATTCCGATGTTCAATTTGGAGCGTCTCGATATATTATGCGCCTGAATCGGACCCCCGAGTGAAAAGTTATGACCATTTAAATTTCTCGAGAGCTTCCGATGTTCAATTTCGAGCGTCTGGATATATTATGCGCCTGAATATTTCCTCCGTGTGAAAAGTTATGACCATTTGAATTTCTCAAGAGCTTCCGTTGTTCCATTTTGAGCGTCTCTAAATGTGATGCGCCTAAACCAGACATCCGAGTTAAAAGTTATGACCATACGAATTTCTCGAGAGCTTCCGTTGTTCAATTTTGTGCGTCTCAATATATTCTGCGCCTTAATCGAACCTCCGAGTGAAAAGTTATGACCATTTGAATTTCTCGAGAGCTACCGTTGTTAAATTTCGTGCGTCTCGATATATTATGCGCCTAAATCGAACCTTTGAGTGAAAAGTTATGACCATTTGAATTTCTCGCGAGCTTCCATTGTTCAATTTCGTGCGTCTCGATATATTATGGGCCTGAATCGGACCTCCGAGTGAAAAGTTATGACCATTTGAATTTCTCGAGAGCTTCCGCTGTTCATTTTCGAGCGTCTCGATATATTATGCGCCTAAATCGGACCCCCGAGTGAAAAGTTATGACCATTTGAATTTCTCGAGAGCTTCCGTTGTTCAATTTCGAGCGTCTCGATATATTATGCGCCTGAATCGGACCCCCGAGTGAAAAGTCATGACCATTTGTATTTCTCGAGAGCTTCCGATGTTCAATTTCGAGCGTCTGGATATATTATGCGCCTGAATATTTCCTCTGTGTGAAAAGTTATGACCATTTGAATTTCTCGAGAACTTCCGTTAATCAATTTCGAGCGTCTTGATATATTATGCGACTGAATCTGACCTCCGTGTGAAAAGTTATGACCATTTTAATTTCTCAAGAGCTTCCGTTGTTCCATTTTGAGCGTCTCTAAATGTGATGCGCCTAAATCATACATCCGAGTTAAAAGTTATGTCCATTTGAATTTCTTGAGAGCTTCCGTTGTGCAATTTCTAGCGTCTCGATCTATTATGCGCCTGAATCTGAAATCCGAGTTAAAATTTATGACCATTTGAATTGCTCAAGAGCTTCCATTGTTCAATTTCGAGTGTCTCGATATATTATTCGCCTGAATCAGACCTCCGAGTGAAAAGTTATGACCATTTGAATTTCTCAAGAGCTACCGTTGTTCAATTTCGTGCGTCTCGATATATTCTGCGCCTAAATCAAGCCTCCGAGTGAAAAGTTATGACCATTTGAATTTCTCGAGAGCTTCCGTTGTTCAATTTCGAGCGTCTCGATATATTATGCGCCTGAATCTGACCTCCGTGTGAAAAGTTATGACCATCTGAATTTCTCGAGAGCTTCCGTTGTTCAATTTCGAGCGTCTCTATATGTGATGCGCTTAAATTAGACATCTGAGTTAAAAGTTATGACCATTTGAATTTCTCGAGAGATTCCAATGTTCAATTTGGAGCGTCTCGATATATTATGCGTGTGAATCTGACCTCCGTGTGAAAAGTTATGACCATTTGAATTTCTCGAGAGCTTCCGTTGTTCAATTTCGAGCGTCTCTATATGTGATGCGCCTAAATTAGACATCCGAGTTAAAAGTTATGACCATTTGAATTTCTAGAGAGATTCCGATGTTCAATTTGGAGCGTCTCGATATATTATGCGCCTGAATCGGACCCCCGAGTGAAAAGTTATGACCATTTGATTTCTCAAGAGCTTCCGTTGTTCAATTTTCGTGCGTCTCGATATATTATGCGCCTAAATCAAGCCTCCGAGTGAAAAGTTATGACCATTTTGAATTTCTCGAGAGCTTCCGTTGTTCAATTTCGAGCGTCTCGATATATTATGCGCCTGAATCTGACCTCCGTGTGAAAAGTTATGACCATTTGAATTTCTCGAGAGCTTCCGTTGTTCAATTTCGAGCGTCTCTATATGTGATGCGCTTAAATTAGACATCTGAGTTAAAAGTTATGACCATTTGAATTTCTCGAGAGATTCCAATGTTCAATTTGGAGCGTCTCGATATATTATGCGCCTGAATCGGACCCCCGAGTGAAAAGTTATGACCATTTAAATTTCTCGAGAGCTTCCGATGTTCAATTTCGAGCGTCTGGATATATTATGCGCCTGAATATTTCCTCCGTGTGAAAAGTTATGACCATTTGAATTTCTCAAGAGCTTCCGTTGTTCCATTTTGAGCGTCTCTAAATGTGATGCGCCTAAACCAGACATCCGAGTTAAAAGTTATGACCATACGAATTTCTCGAGAGCTTCCGTTGTTCAATTTTGTGCGTCTCAATATATTCTGCGCCTTAATCGAACCTCCGAGTGAAAAGTTATGACCATTTGAATTTCTCGAGAGCTACCGTTGTTAAATTTCGTGCGTCTCGATATATTATGCGCCTAAATCGAACCTTTGAGTGAAAAGTTATGACCATTTGAATTTCTCGCGAGCTTCCATTGTTCAATTTCGTGCGTCTCGATATATTATGCGCGTGAATCGGACCTCCGAGTGAAAAGTTATGACCATTTGAATTTCTCGAGAGCTTCCGCTGTTCATTTTCGAGCGTCTCGATATATTATGCGCCTAAATCGGACCTCCGAGTGAAAAGTTATGACCATTTGAATTTCTCGAGAGCTTCCGTTGTTCAATTTCGAGCGTCTCGATATATTATGCGCCTGAATCGGACCCCCGAGTGAAAAGTCATGACCATTTGTATTTCTCGAGAGCTTCCGATGTTCAATTTCGAGCGTCTGGATATATTATGCGCCTGAATATTTCCTCTGTGTGAAAAGTTATGACCATTTGAATTTCTCGAGAACTTCCGTTAATCAATTTTGAGCGTCTTGATATATTATGCGACTGAATCTGACCTCCGTGTGAAAAGTTATGACCATTTTAATTTCTCAAGAGCTTCCGTTGTTCCATGGGGAGCGTCTCTAAATGTGATGCGCCTAAATCATACATCCGAGTTAAAAGTTATGTCCATTTGAATTTCTTGAGAGCTTCCGTTGTGCAATTTCTAGCGTCTCGATCTATTATGCGCCTGAATCTGAAATCCGAGTTAAAATTTATGACCATTTGAATTGCTCAAGAGCTTCCATTGTTCAATTTCGAGTGTCTCGATATATTATGCGCCTGAATCAGACCTCCGAGTGAAAAGTTATGACCATTTGAATTTGTCGAGAGCTACCGTTGTTCAATTTCGAGCGTCTCGATATATTATGCGCCTGAATCTGACCTCCGAGTGAAAAGTTATGACCATTTGAATTTCTCGAGAGCTTCCGTTGTTCAATTTCGAGCGTCTCGATATATTATGCGCCTGAATCTGACCTCCGAGTGAAAAGTTATGACCATTTGAATTTCTCGAGAGCTTCCGTTGTTCAATTTCGAGCGTCTCTATATGTGATGCGCCTAAATCAGACATCCGAGTGAAAAGTTATGACCATTTGAATTTCTCGAGAGATTCCGTTGTTCAATTTGGAGCGTCTCGATATATTATGCGCGTGAATCTGACCTCCGAGTGAAAAGTTATGACCATTTGAATTGTCTCGAAGGAGCTTCCGGTTGTTCAATTTCCGAGCGTCTTCGATATGTGATGCGCCTGAATCTGACCTCCGAGTGAAAAGTTATGACCATTTTGAATTTCTCGAGAGCTTCCGATGTTCCATTTCGAGCGTCTCGATATATTATGCGCCTGAATCTGACCTCCGTGTGAAAAGTTATGACCATCTGAATTTCTCGAGAGCTTCCGTTGTTCAATTTCGAGCGTCTCGATATGTGATGCGCCTAAATTAGACATCCGAGTTAAAAGTTATGACCATTTGAATTTCTCGAGAGATTCCGATGTTCAATTTGGAGCGTCTCGATATATTATGCGCCTGAATCGGACCCCCGAGTGAAAAGTTATGACCATTTAAATTTCTCGAGAGCTTCCGATGTTCAATTTCGAGCGTCTGGATATATTATGCGCCTGAATATTTCCTCCGTGTGAAAAGTTATGACCATTTGAATTTCTCAAGAGCTTCCGTTGTTCCATTTTGAGCGTCTCTATATGTGATGCGCCTAAACCAGACATCCGAGTTAAAAGTTATGACCATACGAATTTCTCGAGAGCTTCCGTTGTTCAATTTTGTGCGTCTCAATATATTCTGCGCCTTAATCGAACCTCCGAGTGAAAAGTTATGACCATTTGAATTTCTCAAGAGCTACCGTTGTTAAATTTCGTGCGTCTCGATATATTATGCGCCTAAATCGAACCTTTGAGTGAAAAGTTATGACCATTTGAATTTCTCGGGAGCTTCCATTGTTCAATTTCGTGCGTCTCGATATATTATGGGCCTGAATCGGACCTCCGAGTGAATAGTTATGACCATTTGAATTTCTCGAGAGCTTCCGCTGTTCATTTTCGAGCGTCTCGATATATTATGCGCCTAAATCCGACCCCCGAGTGAAAAGTTATGACCATTGGAATTTCTCGAGAGCTTCCGTTGTTCAATTTCGAGCATCTCGATATATTATGCGCCTGAATCGGACCCCCGAGTGAAAAGTCATGACCATTTGTATTTCTCGAGAGCTTCCGATGTTCAATTTCGAGCGTCTCGATATATTATGTGCCTGAATCTGACCTCCGTGTGAAAAGTTATGACCATTTGAATTTCTCGAGAGCTTCCGATGTTCAATTTCGAGCGTCTCGATATATTATGCGCCTGAATCTGACCCCCAAATGAATAGTGATGACCATTTGAATTTCTCGAGAGCTTCCGCTGTTCGTTTTCGAGCGTCTCGATATATTATGCGCCTGAATCGGACCTCCGAGTGAAAAGTTATGACTATTGGAATTTCTCGAGAGCTTCCGTTGTTCAATTTCGAGCGTCCAGATATATTATGCGCCTTAATCGGACCTCCGAGTGAAAAGTTATGACCATTTAAATTTCTCGAGAGCTTCCGATGTTCAATTTCGAGCGTCTGGATATATTATGCGCCTGAATATTTCCTCCGTGTGAAAAGTTATGACCATTTGAATTTCTCAAGAGCTTCCGTTGTTCAATATCGAGCGTCTCTAAATGTGATGCGCCTAAACCAGACATCCGAGTTAAAAGTTATGACCATACGAATTTCTCGAGAGCTTCCGATTTCAATTTCGAGCGTCTCGATATATTATGCGATTGAATCTGACCTCCATGTGAAAAGTTATGACCATTTGAATTTCTCGAGAGCTTACGTTGTTCAATTTCGAGCGTCTCTATATGTGATGTGCCTAAATCAGACATCCGAGTTAAAGGTTATGTCCATTTGAATTTCTTGAGAGCTTCCGTTGTTCAATTTCTAGCGTCTCGATATATTATGCGCCTGAATCTGACATCCGAGTTAAAAGTTATGACTATTGTAATTGCTCAAGAGCTTCCATTGTTCAATTTCGAGTGTCTCGATATATTATGCGCCTGAATCGGACCTCCGAGTTAAAAGTTATGTCCATTTGAATTTCTTGAGAGCTTCCGTTGTTCAATTTCTACCGTCTCGATATAGTATGCGCCTGAATGTAACATCCGAGTTAAAAGTTATGACCCTTTAAATTGCTCAAGAGCATCCATTGTTCAATTTCGAGTGTCTCGATATATTATGCGCCTGAATCGGACCTCCGAGTGAAAAGTTTTGACCATTTGAATTTCTCGAGAGCTTCCGTTGTTCAATTTTGTGCGTCTCAATATATTCTGCGCCTTAATCGAACCTCCGAGTGAAAAGTTATGACCATTTGAATTTCTCGAGAGCTACCGTTGTTAAATTTCGTGCGTCTCGATATATTATGCGCCTAAATCGAACCTTCGAGTGAAAAGTTATGACAATTTGAATTTCTCGAGAGCTTCAATTGTTCAATTTCGAGCGTCTCGATATATTATGGGCCTGAATCGGACCTCCGAGTGAATAGTTATGACCATTTGAATTTCTCGAGAGCTTCCGCTGTTCATTTTCGAGCGTCTCGATATATTATGCGCCTAAATCCGACCCCCGAGTGAAAAGTTATGACCATTGGAATTTCTCGAGAGCTTCCGTTGTTCAATTTCGAAGCATCTCGATATATTATGCGCCTGAATCGGACCTCCCGAGTGAAAAGTCATGACCATTTGTATTTCTCGAGAGCTTCCGATGTTCAATTTCGAGCGTCTCGATATATTATGTGCCTGAATCTGACCTCCGTGTGAAAAGTTATGACCATTTGAATTTCTCGAGAGCTTCCGATGTTCAATTTCGAGCGTCTCGATATATTATGCGCCTGAATCTGACCCCCAAATGAATAGTGATGACCATTTGAATTTCTCGAGAGCTTCCGCTGTTCGTTTTCGAGCGTCTCGATATATTATGCGCCTGAATCGGACCTCCGAGTGAAAAGTTATGACTATTGGAATTTCTCGAGAGCTTCCGTTGTTCAATTTCGAGCGTCCAGATATATTATGCGCCTTAATCGGACCTCCGAGTGAAAAGTTATGACCATTTGAATTTCTCGAGAGCTTCCGATGTTCAATTTCGAGCGTCTGGATATATTATGCGCCTGAATATTTCCTCCGTGTGAAAAGTTATGACCATTTGAATTTCTCAAGAGCTTCCGTTGTTCAATATCGAGCGTCTCTAAATGTGATGCGCCTAAACCAGACATCCGAGTTAAAAGTTATGACCATACGAATTTCTCGAGAGCTTCCGATTTCAATTTCGAGCGTCTCGATATATTATGCGATTGAATCTGACCTCCATGTGAAAAGTTATGACCATTTGAATTTCTCGAGAGCTTACGTTGTTCAATTTCGAGCGTCTCTATATGTGATGTGCCTAAATCAGACATCCGAGTTAAAGGTTATGTCCATTTGAATTTCTTGAGAGCTTCCGTTGTTCAATTTCTAGCGTCTCGATATATTATGCGCCTGAATCTGACATCCGAGTTAAAAGTTATGACTATTGTAATTGCTCAAGAGCTTCCATTGTTCAATTTCGAGTGTCTCGATATATTATGCGCCTGAATCGGACCTCCGAGTTAAAAGTTATGTCCATTTGAATTTCTTGAGAGCTTCCGTTGTTCAATTTCTACCGTCTCGATATAGTATGCGCCTGAATCTAACATCCGAGTTAAAAGTTATGACCCTTTAAATTGCTCAAGAGCATCCATTGTTCAATTTCGAGTGTCTCGATATATTATGCGCCTGAATCGGACCTCCGAGTGAAAAGTTTTGACCATTTGAATTTCTCGAGAGCTTCCGTTGTTCATTTTCGAGCGTCTTGATATATTATGCGCCTAAATCGGACCCCCGAGTGAAAAGTTATGACCATTTGAATTTCTCGAGAGCTTCCGTTGTTCAATTTCGAGCGTCTTGATATTTTATGCGCCTGAATCGGACCTCCGAGTGAAAAGTTATGACCATTTGAATTTCTTGAGAGCTTCCGTTGTTCAATTTCGAGCGTCTCGGTATATACTGCGCCTAAATCGAGCCTCCGAGTGAAAAGTTATGACCATTTGAATTTCTCGAGAGCTACCGTTGTTCAATTTCGTGCGTCTCGATATGTTATGCGCCTGAATCGGACCTCCGAGTGAAAAGTTATGACCATTTGAATTTCTCGAGAGCTTCCGCTGTTCGTTTTCGAGCGTCTCGATATATTATGCGTCTAAATCGGACCCCCGAGTGAAAAGTTATGACCATTGGAATTTCTCGAGAGCTTCCGTTGTTCAATTTCGAGCGTCTAGATATATTATGCGCCTGAATCGGACCTCCGAGTGCAAAGCTATGACCATTTGAATTTCTTGAGAGCTTCCGCTGTTCATTTTCGAGCGTCTCGATATATTATGCGCCTAAATCGGACCCCCGAGTGAAAAGTTATGACCATTTGAATTTCTCGAGAGCTTCCGTTGTTCAATATCGAGCGTCTCGATATATTATGCCCCTGAATCTGACCCCCGAGTGAAAAGTTATGACCATTTGAATTTCTCGAGAGCTTCGTTTGTTCAATTTCGAGCGTCTGGATATATTATGCGCCTGAATCTGACCTCCATGTGAAAAGTTATGACCATTTGAATTTCTCGAGAGCTTACGTTGTTCAATTTCGAGCGTCTCTATATGTGATGTGCCTAAATCAGACATCCGAGTTAAAGGTTATGTCCATTTGAATTTTTGAGAGCTTTCGTTGTTCAATTTCTAGCGTCTCGATATATTATGCGCCTGAATCTGACATACGAGTTAAAAGTTATGACTATTGTAATTGCTCAAGAGCTTCCATTGTTCAATTTCGAGTGTCTCGATATATTATGCGCCTGAATCGGACCTCCGAGTTAAATGTTATGTCCATTTGAATTTCTTGAGAGCTTCCGTTGTTCAATTTCTACCGTCTCGATATAGTATGCGCCTGAATCTAACATCCGAGTTAAAAGTTATGACCTTTTAAATTGCTCAAGAGCATCCATTGTTCAATTTCGAGTGTCTCGATATATTATGCGCCTGAATCGGAACTCCGAGTGAAAAGTTTTGACCATTTGAATTTCTCGAGAGCTTCCGTTGTTCATTTTCGAGTGTCTTGATATATTATGCGCCTAAATCGGACCCCCGAGTGAAAAGTTATGACCATTTGAATTTCTCGAGAGCTTCCGTTGTTCAATTTCGAGCGTCTTGATATTTTATGCGCCTGAATCGGACCTCCGAGTGAAAAGTTATGACCATTTGAATTTCTTGAGAGCTTCCGTTGTTCAATTTCGAGCGTCCGATATATTCTGCGCCTAAATCGAGCCTCCGAGTGAAAAGTTATGACCATTTGAATTTCTCGAGAGCTACCGTTGTTCAATTTCGTGCGTCTCGATATATTATGCGCCTGAATCGGACCTCCGAGTGAAAAGTTATGACCATTTGAATTTCTCGAGAGCTTCCGCTGTTCGTTTTCGAGCGTCTCGATATATTATGCGCCTAAATCAGACCCCCGAGTGAAAAGTTATGACCATTAGAATTTCTCGAGAGCTTCCGTTGTTCAATTTCGAGCGTCTAGATATATTATGCGCCTGAATCGGACCTCCGAGTGCAAACCTATGACCATTTGAATTTCTTGAGAGCTTCCGCTGTTCATTTTCGAGCGTCTCGATATATTATGCGCCTAAATCGGACCCCCGAGTGAAAAGTTATGACCATTTGAATTTCTCGAGAGCTTCCGTTGTTCAATATCGAGCGTCTCGATATATTATGCGCCTGAATCGGACCCCCGAGTGAAAAGTCATGTCCATTTGTATTTCTCGAGAGCTTCCGTTGTTAAATATCGAGCATCTCGATATATTATGCGCCTGAATCGGACCCCCAAGTGAAAAGTCATGACCATTTGTATTTCTCGAGAGCTTCCGTTGTTCAATTTCGTGCGTCTCGATATATTCTGTGCCTAAATCGATCCTCCGAGTGAAATGTTATTGTCATACCCTAATTTCGTCCGGGGGACCTTTGCTTGATGACATGCGACTTTTCTTTGGTTCTTGTGAGGTGCTTGGCACCCATCATTAGGCAATTTGTGAAATTCCAAGACATGCCGGAAAACCAAAAAAATATTGATGCACAATCCGTAAGTTTCCGTGACGCACCGGAAATCAAATGGAAGCATCGTTGCATAAATAAGTGAGGTTCCGTAACATTCCGTAAGTCAAAAAGGGGATGATTATGTAATCCACAAGGTTCCGTAACATTACGGAAAGAAAACAAGTATCGTTACGAAATTCGTAAGTTTCCGTAACTTTACGAAAAAAGAATCACAAAAAAAAAGCCAAAGGGGGGTGTATTTAGTAAAATGGGGGGTGCAAACAGTAATTTTCGAATCTGGGCCCTTCTAGAGGTTTCTGGGCAATTTCTTGCTTAAAGTTGAAGTAACCTAGCTCGCCTGGGCGAGCTAGATGGCCACCACACCCCCCGTTTTGTTGAAAAATGGGATTCCGGGGCTTCCGGGACACTCGGTATGCTTCCGTAAAATTCCCATAACTCTAAATAAGCATAATTAACTTAATACGGGTGAGACGGAAGAGAAAAAAAAAGAAGAAAATCAAGTCCTATATGCTTCCGTAAGGCTTCCGTAACTTTTCCGTAAATTATGAAGGAAGGGGGGTGAACTTATCAAAATTGGGGGGGTGCAAATAGCGATTTCTAAATTTTGAATTGTGCCTTCCAGAACGTTTTTTGGAGCTGGGTTGCTTCTGGAAGCAACCCAGCTCACCTGGGCGAGCTAACGTCGCCTGGGCGAGCTGGGCAGCAACCTCCTCCCCCTTTTTCCTATAAAAAGGCTGAAGGGGGCTGTTCTAAGGATCCCTGAGCCCCCTGGCTATGTATTTCAGCTGTTTTGGGTGAAAAAAATTGTTTCCGTGAAGAAAATTCAAGCCTAGGTGCTTCCGTAACGCTTCCGAGATGTTTCCGTAAGCAAATCCGTGAAGGTTTTCGTCCGTTCTTCATCGTTCTTCATCCGTTCTTCATTCTTCAACGGGTAAGTTTTCGAATCCGAGACTTTCAATTCATTTCTTGTTTTTTTAAGCTTTCATCTTTATTTTCGATTTCTTTTCTTCCGTCTTTAACGCGCTTTTACCGTTTATTTAAGCCGTTTTCTCATCTAATAAATGATAAAATGAATTTCAACCGATCATTTGTGTTGTAATCTCATTTAATCACTTTTAAAATGAAATCTAACCGATCGTTCACGCTATAACCTCGGTTAAACCAAAAAAAATAAAATAATAATAAAATAATCAAAATATCTTGAAAAATAATAATAAAATAATCAAAATATCTTTGAATAAAATAAATAAAAAAAATCAATCGGACGTTTTTCTTTGGAAGTTTCCTTGAATGAATTGATTAATAACCAAAGTGAAACTAAGACTAAAATAGACTCACAAATCAAGTTTTGTCCGAAAATCACTAAAAACCGTTTTAAGGTCCAACGCCTTAAACGGTCCTCTTTGCTTTTATCGGTTAACATGGACCGTTCAAAAGCATAAAATCAACATGTGACTTTACCGCTTTTGCAAGAACTACGTAGGTCTGATTTCCTCATCGCAATTGAGGATACGTAGGAGCAAAAGCCCCGCTTTTGTCGACCACCCCAAGAGATCGTTAATGGTCCAATGCCTTAACGTTTCTCTCCTTTCAAAAACAAGAGATCGTTAATGGTCCAACGCCTTAACGTTTCTCTCCTTTCAAAATCAAAAGACCGTTTAATGGTCCAACACCTTAAATGACCTTTTGTTCAATAACAACATATTTTGCAAAAAAAGACAAAAACAACTTAACCAAACACTTTGTTCCGAAAGAACTACGTAGGTCTGATTTTCTCATCCCAAAATTGAGGAATACGTAGGAGCAAAGGGAAACACCCTTGTCGACCACAAAAAAAGGAAAAAATATAAAGGGTATAAAGGATATAAGGACATAAAAGGGAACGTAAAAATCAAAGTCATGTTTGCACATTCGATTAAAGGCTGCCGTCCCTTGGGACGGACGTGTGGGGTGCTAATACCTTCCCCGTGCGTAAATACAACTCCCGAACCTTTCACTTAAAAGTTCGTAGATCGCGTCTTTTTCCGGTTTTTCCGACGTTTTCCTCAAATAAACGTTGGTGGCGACTCCGCGCGTATTCCTTTCATGGAACACGCATCCCGCGAGTCTCGCGTCGCCCTCCCGCCGAAGGGTAGGTTGCGACAGTTGGCGACTCCACTGGGGACTGTTTTTTAGAGAGTTAGGCCATTTAATCTTGTGCAATGATTTATCATGACTTTCTCCTTTGTTGGTTTCCCTTTATTTGTCTTATGTTCTTGTGTATATAAACTATTTGTTGCTTTTAGTGTGTTTTAGAATGTATGCATGAGGTAAATATTTATTCATTTGATGCACACAAACACTAACACTATTTGCACACACTGTGAGTGAAAAAGGGCCCTATACCCGGGTTCATGGGAACATAAGGAGTGGAGGTGAATCTGTGATCATGCTAGGTCTCCGACTTGCTTGATTACAGTGAACCCTCATCTAGAGCTTTTCTCTTTGAAAACTTATTGTTGCTAGTAGTCCCTACTGCTGCAATATGTTCTTCGAAGGGGATGATACCTCTAGAAACCATCAAGAGAGATATGACTACCTTGGGGATTATTGCTAAAAGCCTAGTTAGTTCTCTCCCTTATAGGTCCCTTAAATAGGGGCACGGAGCAAACACGCTGCGTGCCATTTTTCACACTGCCATGCATAAGTATCATATACCCGTTTGCTTATGTTCAGTGAATATTATCATACTATGTACATCCCCGTATTGTACCTTTCGCATGTGCATCATGTGCGGGTTCCGTCTTAATCCCCTCTCTTGGGCAAACCAACGGAGGGTCCGTGTCACCTTCTTAAATACATACGTTGGGCACTTTGCTACCCCAAGACGTTGTATCTAAGAAGGAGACAATTTCCCGAGCTCCCGTATTCATAAATTGCATCCGTGTCATATGCATTCCTTCATGCATTCATCCATTCCACCCATGATAGATGTCGGAGTTTTGATTCGCACTAGATTTTATTTCACTTTAGTAAAACATGGGATCAAGTCAAAAGCCTTCGCTTAAAAAGAGGTTTTATCAAGTCAAAATCAAGAGCTTAGAGGTCACCAGTTTACGAAAGTTGGGGCAATTAATGGGTCAACTTCAACGGCAAGCCTTCCGCAAAGCCTATGGTAAGCATTTGGGACCTAGCTAGGGTAGAAGTCTCCATGGAACCAATTGCCTCCCTCGCCCAGTATTATGATCAGCCGTTGAGGTGCTTCATCTTTGGGGACTTCCAGCTATCACCAATGGTGGAAGAATTTGAAGAGATCCTAGGATGTCCTCTAGGGGGAAGGAAACTATACCTCTTCTCAGGGTTCTACCCCTCATTGGCCAGAATTTCTAAAAAGTCCAAATCTCGGCGCAGGAATTAGACCGCCAAAGGCAAGTCGAAAATGGGGTGGTCGGAATACCGAGAAAATATTTGGAGGTAAAAGCAAGAATCTTGGCAGATAAAGGCGAGTGGACCCCATTCATAGATATTCTCACACTGTTGATTTTCGAGGGAGTCCTCTTTCCAAATGTGGATGGGTTGGTGGACCTGGCAGCGATCGACGTTTTTCTCGCCTATCATAACCACAAGGAAAGTCCGGTTGTCGCTATGCTAGCCGACCTATATGACACCTTCGACCGAAGATGTGAAGAAAGCAATGCAAGGATTGTTTGCTGTACTCCAGCTCTCTATGTGGGGCTGGTTTCACACCTTTTTCTCCAAGAAGGTAGGCCCGTCTATCCGCTACAAGGTTACCGCTCGTGCGTCGAAAAAGGAAAGGCGAATTGGGACTAACTCTTGGCTAGCATGGGGGGCGTCTGTTAATTGGTTCCCTCGCTAGAAGGAAGGAAGAATCAAGATTCTATCTTCATGCGAAGGATGTCCAAATGTTCCCTTGATGGGAACAAGGGGTTGTATTAATTATAATCTCGTTCTCGCCATAAGACAGCTTGGCTACCCCATGAGAGGAGCGCCATTAGACGAAAGCATCACGCCTTTCATCGCACGGGGTTTTAGTGACCACAACGCGAGGGTACTCCAAGGAGTTCGCAAGGCATGGGATGCGGCGTGAAGAAAGGACAGAGAGCTTAGGGGAAGCAGTAATGGGATCATCGGCGGCTATCATAAGTGGCTGAGAGTCCGAACACAAGGATTGGATTGGCTCCCAAATCTAAAGACTGTGAGGGACGATGAGGTTAAAGCTTCGGAAGAAAGTGATGAGGTACAAGCCCTAAAGGCAGAGCTTGAAAGAGCCCGAGTAGTCGAAGAGAAGTTCAAGTCCATAGTCTGAAAAGAGTATGATGAACTAAGGGACGTCAATATGGCCACCGCTGAAGCCTTGGAACGAGAAACCAAGAAGGCCCGAAAGGAAGAACACGTGCCAGCAAAGTTTTGAGGGGCTTTATAGGGCAGCAATAGTAAGCTCAAGCTCCGAAGAGGTGAAAGGAATCATCACGGGTCAAAGGCATGATCTTGAAGGACGAGCTAAAGGCTTACCTTAGGTCGAAAAGAAATTTGTCCCAACAGTTAAGCGAGACTGAAGGGAATATGTGGGCCATCATCGATGAGTGCAAAGAGAAGCTAAATCTAGCGGCGACTCACGAGCAAAGGCTAGAGGATGAGTACGCCAAGATATCAGCAGAAAGCGAAGCAAGGGAGAGGGTAATTGATTCATGGCACCAAGAGGCAACAATGTGGACGGACCGATTTGCTCTTACTTTGAACAGGAGTCAAGAACTTCCCCGATTGCTAGCCAAGGCCAAAGCAATGGCGGACACCTACTCCGCCCCCAAGAAGATCCACGGACTTCTCAGCTATTGTCAACATATGATAGACTTAATGGACCATATGATTAGAAACCGCTAGGAAGTTTGTATTGTCGCTCAGATCTTGACTAGTTATAACTTTTTGAATAAAATGAGTTTATCCCACGTTTTTACTCCAAAAATCAGTGCGAATCAAGTCACTCCCGCATTTTATCACTAGCATGCATTGTATGTTGGTCTCGTCCTTTGTCACGGGAAGCCGGAAGGTCCATATCACCTTCTTAATTGTACACATGGGGCACTGCGCCCCCAAATGCGCAAGTAAGAAGAGATAATTTTCCGGGCTCTCGTGTCCGTAAAATGCATTCATATCATGCATCGCATAAGCATCTCTTTATAACATCATAATGGACATATCCTGCATTTGTCCGTTATCATATTCCAGCCTCACATTTTGCATGAGTCATGGCATCATCATGCATATGCGTTCAACAAACTTTTTGATCTGCAAAATTGCATACCATTTGTTTTCATGTTTGCTCATCCTTGCGTTTTCCTCTACAAAACAAAAACAAAAAAGGGGGAAGCGTGAAACTTCACACTACATTCTTAGTTTCATGTGTTAGGCACCACGAGCCAACCATGTTGGGATCATAAACCCGTTTCACTTAAAAACAAAATAATTGAACATGGTACCTAATGCATGGTTAACTAGGAAATGGTGTTTCTTCGGGCATCTCAATTTCATAATTACATTTTCCGTGCATAAGCTTAAAGTATGCCCGAGTCATTCATCCCTATGAGATGTTGTTGAAGTATTGGCGATCAGAATTGCCATTCCTTGGATTATAGGGTTGAACCAAGCTCATGCTTTTACAAAAAGGTTCATCAAGTCAAGTTGAAATATGGAAGTAACCGTCTTGCAAAATTGGGGCAAAAGATGAATCGAGTCACATCACTGCTTCGTCTACTGCCAAACATATTTAGGATTATTGATGTCCTTGTTACTTCCAGTTTCACCTTGACAAAGATGTCATGGACCATGTTGAAAATCTAAATTGATTCAACCCCATATCTTGCATAAAAATTCGCAATACTTCAACTGTACATCATTCGCATGCATCCATGCTTTTCATTGGTTGCATTGCTCGTTGCATTCTTTCCTTGAAAAATAAAATAAAATGAACTTAATCATTGTTATAAAAAAGAAAGGGACACGCTTTACGACGCCCTTACCGAACTCGTGCTAGAGCAAGAGTAATGGGTGAAGTAGAGGAGATACAAGAGAAGATGAAGGCCGACATGGAGGCCATTAAAGAGAAAATGGCCACAATGATGGAGGCCATGATGAGCGTGAAGAAGATAATGGAAGCCAATGCGGTTGCAATTGCCACTACCAGCGTTGTTGCTAAGGTGAACCCGACGTCCCCATCCGGCCTCAAGCAAATGAATCATCCAACCTCAGGAATGGGAAAGTTGGATCATCTAGAGGAAAGGCTCAGGGCCATTGAAGGAGGTGAAGATTATGCCTTTGCTAACCTAGAAGAGTTGTTCCTAATACCCAAACATGGTCATTCCCAAGTTCAAGGTGCCGAACTTTGGCAAGTACAAGGGGACTACTCGCTCCAAGAACCATCTAAAGATGTACTGTCGGAAGATGGGGGCATACGCAAAAGATGAGAAACTGCTGATACATTTTTCCTGAGAAAGTCTTACTAGGACAACTGTCGCCTGGTATACTAACTTAGGAACCTTCTTGAGTCCATTCTTGGAAGGACCTAATGGTTGCCTTCATTAGGCAGTGTCAGTACAATTCTGATATGGCTCCGGATAGGATGCAACTACAAAAAGTGTGCAAAAAGGGGGCACGAATCTTTCAAAGAATACGCCCAAAGATGGAGAGACTTGGCAACTCAAGTAGCACCCCCAAAAACAGAGAAAGAGATTATCACAATGATAGTAGACACGTGACCGGTGTTCTACTATGAAAAAATGGTGGGTTACACACCTTCAAGTTTTACAGATTTGGTCTTCGCCAGCAAAAAGATCGAAGTGGATCCGAAAAGAGGCAAATTTGATCATCCTACTAGGACGACTGAGAAAACTGGGGCAAATGAAGAGGGTGAGAAAGAGGGAGAAACCCATGCTGTGACTGCCATTCCTATACGGCCAAGTTTCCCACCAACCCAACAATGTCATTACTCAGCCAATAACAAACCTCCTCCTTACCCACCACCTAGTTATCCACAAAGGCCATCCCTAAATCAACCACAAAGTCTGTCTACCGCACTTCCAATGACGAAGACCACCTTTAGCACAAACAAAAAAAAAACACCAACAAAAAGGAATTTTGCAGCAAAAAGCCTATAGGGTTCACCCCAAATTCCGTTGTCATATGCTAAACTTGATCCCATATCTACTTGATAATTCAATGGTAGCCATAACCCTAGCCAAGGTTCATCAACCTCCATTTCTCCGAGAATACGACTCGAACGCAACGTGTGCTTGTCACGGAGAAGCCCCGGGGCGTTCCATTGAGCATTGTAGGGCTCTGAAGCGTAAGGTGCAAGGTCTAATTGATACGGGCTGGCTGAAATTTGAGGAGAATCGCTTGTTGAATCCTAACATTAACAAGCAACACCATACATGGGGCAATTTTGGAAGCTGTTGTTATGACTCATCAGGATTTTCAAGTTTATGCCATAAACCACAGTTACAATGTTAAATGATATAGATAAAATGGACATCCTCTCACGAACACATCTTTGCTTATTCAACTTCCACCGGAATGTGAGTGTAAGCCATTGGTCTGTTTGCTCAAGCAACCTGCGCTCCTGAGTGTTGACTTCCAAGACCGTTCAATCAGAGATTACTCATCTTGCACGTTGGTGGGGGTGCCGTAAAACAACGAGCAAAGTTCAAAACAAATAAGTTTCAAAATAAAAAATAAAAAGGCATTTGATTGACTGTGTTTTCAAGTAAAAATATAGACGTTCATGTGACCTCATTTTGTCTTTTTAGAGAGAAGTGAGTTATCAAGAATAGGATGTTGGACAAATGGCCTCAGTTACCTTGAGAAGAAGAGGGGATTGAATTAAGATACGAATATTATTCCCCAATTAAACTTTCACTCTCTCTTTTCGGATTAACAATGCACATAGGGACAACCCTTCCCTTGTGTTCAAGAATCCTCTACTACAAGAGACCCACGGTCTCTTAATCCCTTTTCAGAAATAAGAAGAAGAAATCTCTCTTAAAAGGGATAGATTGTACAATGAAGACCAATCAAAATTCATTATTGAATATGCAAGTGGTTGACCAAGGAATCTTTTTGAGAGGATAAGACATTTCAGTTCAGAAAAACTCTTGATCTTTCGAGAGGATAAAACTGTTTGGGCAATGAAAACTCTCTTTAAAACATTTGAATGGCCGTTCATAAAACATTTGAATAGATATGTCTCTTGGAAATTATTTTCTGAAAATCCCCTCTGGTAATCAATTACAAGACTTACGTAATCGATTACAGGTTTTAAAAATTTGAATAAAAACATTTTTAACTACTGGTAATCGATTACCAGAGAGCAAATCTCAAATTGAAATGATAGAATTCTTTGGTCAAACCTTTGTTTGTTTCAATTTGGAAACTTCTTCCTAAAGATTCTAAAGAGATCAAACTTGATCATATATCTTGATTTTCTTGGATAAAACTTAGAAGCACTTGATCCTTTAGCATCATCAAGACATCAAAACATCTTGCTTCTACATAGGAGTCATTTGACTTAATCCATCAACTGAAAGATCCTTCAATTATTTCTCGTCCTTGGAAAATTCTTTTTTGCAGGAATCAACTGCTTCTTTCATTCTTCCTCACTATGAGGTCGTGAAAACAAGACAACAATTGGTACCTCTAAGCCCTACACTGGGGCAACGAAAGGCACCATGCAAAAACTTCAAGCGAACCTAGGGGCAGATTAGAAGTTCTCACCCAATAGGTTCCCTCCTACAAGGTCATGACGAAAGGCAACGATTGATACCTCAAAGCCTTACACTGGGGCAATGAGGGGCACCGTGCATGAGCCTCAAGTGAACATAGGGGCCGATCAAAAGTTCTCACCCATCGATGTTTTTAACAAAAAAAAGGGGGGGACAAACCCTAGGATTTCAATGGATTGATCAAACATCAAACGACTCCATTGTCGTCACTCCAAAATGGTCAAGTGACTAAATCAAACATAACACACACTCTAAGGGAGTTCCCGGAGAGATTTGCAAAAAAGATAGGATGAGGTTGCATGAATTATCACCTCTTTCAAAAGGACAGTCAATCTGTGTTTTCCAAAAAAAATTAAATCAAAATCAAAATCACAAAATAGGGAAAGAATGTCATGAACATTGTACAACTTTCCATTACATTGCATTGTTTCAAATGAATTCCGCATTTACCAAATTTCACGACAAAGGTTGCATGCATCTGCATCCCTAAAAATCATGTTAACTGCATAGATTTCCTACATCTAATGTCCAAATCTTGTGGATTTGGGATGACCGGCCCTCTCGATGAGTCGATCTCTTGCTTTCTCATAAGGGTGGACCCTTGGGTACTTGTACCTATCACTTTTAGAGGACTACACGTCCTCGCCAACAGAGGGCTGCACGCCTTCACCTTCAGAGGACTACATGTCCTCGCCTTGAGAGGGCTACACGCCCTCACCTTGGGTACTAGTTACCCTCACCGTCAGAGGACTACACGTCCTCACCATCAGAGGGCTGCACGCCCTCACCTCGAGAGGACTACATGTCCTCGCCTTGAGAGGGCTACACGCCCTCACCTTGGGTACTAGTTACCCTCACCGTCAGAGGACTACACGTCCTCACCATCAGAGGGCTGCACGCCCTCACCTCGAGAGGACTACATGTCCTTGCCTTGAGAGGGCTACACGCCCTCACCTTGGGTACTAGTTACCCTCACCGTTGAGAGGACTACACGTCCTCGCCTTGAGAGGACTACACGTCCTCACCATCAGAGGGCTGCACGCCCTCACCTCTAGAGGACTACATGTCCTCGCCTTGAGAGGGCTACACGCCCTCACCTTGGGTACTAGTTACCCTCACCGATGAGAGGACTACATGTCCTCGCCTTGAGAGGGCTACACGTCCTCACCTTGGGTACTAGTTACCCTCACCGTCAGAGGGCTACACGCCCTCACCTTGAAAGGACTACACGTCCTCGCTTGCAGAGGGCTGCACGCCCTCACCTCCAGAGGACTACACCTCCTCGCCTTGAGAGGGCTGCACGCCCTCACCTTTAGAGGGCTACGTGTCCTCATTTTCAGTGTGCTCGGCATCCACACCTTAAAAGAATTTAAGGTCCTTTGCCCTTAAATGCTTAACCGAGACTTGCACTTCCGGTTAAGGGGCCAGTAGTTTCCTTTTAACGGTTCCTGGGCCACCCCCTGATATTGGAGGAGGGCCAACTGTGCAAGCACAACCAGAGAGGGAGGCTATCACACAGCTACTATGCGTACCGGGGCAAGATTTCACCTGTGCCGCTGCAAAGAGACGAGTGCGGATCATGCGCACCAACATGACCACTCTTACATAGATATAGATGACGTTGCTACTTAGCAACATTCTGCCCAGCGACCGCAATGCCAATGACCCCCTGCAAAAGTATCAGTTGGTCTGTGTCGTCCCGACATGGGTAAGTATGCATATGGTTCAACTGATTTCTGATACCATCTATTGTTTGCAGGGATCGCACCCACAAGACACCTAGTGGACCCGGAAAAGTCCAACAGGGCCCTGGGGTTTCCAGCTCTGGTTACGGGCCTCTATCAGTCCTATAGGGTGCCCGTACCCCCGGCAAGGTTATGTCATCATAGGTAAGTATGCACATCGCTCAACTGATTTCTGATTTCATCTATTGTTTGCAGGGATCGCGCCTGCAAGACACCCAGTGGACTCGAAGAAGTCCAACAGGGTCTTGGAGTTGTCATGCTCTAATTACGGGTCTCTGTCAGTTCTACGGAGTACCTGTAACCTCCAGCAAGGGCATCAGGCCCCCTACTGATCGAGCTTTCATCAAGAAGTACTGCGTCCCCAGGCAGGAGCAGGGCGAAACACCACAGCAGCATTGGGATGGCCGGTAGCGGGCAATAGACACACCGCCACCACCTCTAAAGTTTACCTCAGCTCATCCATAAAAAGGTTAGAGTGTTGCCTACGACACATGGCCGACCAGTAGGCGACCAAGTCCAAAGCCAAAGGTAAGCGAAGTACTAGGTCCGTGACCAACAAGTCATAAGGCGTCCAGCTAAAGACGTTAAAGAAGCGCTACTAGGAGGCAACCTAGTACCTTTTGAATCTATGCTTGTTATTTGATCACTTTTTATAGTAGGACGCACCTAGTTTGATGCAAGCTCCATTGGAGCTTGTAGGCCTAGGATCTTCTTCATCAATGGATTCCTTTGCTTCTTGGAAGATAAATGGCAGCGGAATGGAGAAGGAAGAGAGAGAGGAGACGCCACTTCAAGGAGAAGATGAGTCTAGAAGAAGCTCACCACCATAGGAGGCCATGGATAAGAGCTTGGAGGAAGAAGGAGATGAATGAAGGGAGAGAGAGAGAAGAGCACGAAATTTTGTGCTCAAAAGGAGCTCTGAAATCTGAAGTTAATATTCAAATGATCAAAGTTGAAAAAAATACACACACATGACCTCTATTTATAGCCTAAGTGTCACACAAAATTGGAGGGAAATTCAAATTTCACTTGAATTTGAAATTGAATTTGTGGAGCCAAACTTTGGAGCCAAAATTTCACTAATTATGATTAGTGAATTTTAGTTATGGTTCAGCCCACTAATCCAAGATCAATTACAAGATTCTCCACTAAGTGTGCTTAGGTGTCATGAGGCATGAAAAGCATGAAGGACATGCACAAAGTGTGACTATATGATGTGGCAATGGGGTGTAGTAAGCAAATGCTCACCTACCCCTCTAAAATTTAATTGGATTGGGCTTCTACCAATTCAATTAAATTTATTTCCAACCACACACATCAAATATCCACTTAGTGCATGTGAAATTACAAAACTACCCCTAATACAAAAACTAGTCTAGGTGCCCAAAAATACAAGGGCTGAAAAATCCTATATTTCTAGGGTACCCTACCTACAATATGGAGCCCTATATACAAGGACCAAATATAATGACATCCTAGTCTAATATGTACAAAGATAATTGGACCCAACCTTGGCCCATGGGCTCAGAAATCTACCCTAAGGTTCATGAGAACCCTAAGGCCTTCTTCAGCAGCTCTAGCCCAATCTTCTTGGAGCCTCTTGCTCATGGTTCTAGTGATTGGTCCCTTCCTAGGGAGGATTGCATCATCCCCTTCCCCTTGAAGAGGATTTGACCTCAAATCTGTTAGTTCCTCCTCCTCAATATCAGCTCCACCTGCAAAAGGAGTTAAATCAGAAATGTTAAAAGTGGTGCTGACTCCATACTCTTCTGGGAGGTCCAACCTATAGGCATTGTTATTGATCCTCTCCAAAACCTGAAAAGGTCCATCCCCTCTAGGGCTAAGCTTGGATTTCCTTTTAGTAGGGATTCTATCCTTCCTAAGATGGAGCCAAACCCAATCACCCTCATTAAGAACTAGCTCTTTTCTTCCTCTATTGCCTTTAGTTGAATACATCTTTGTTTGGTTCTCTATTTGGTTCTTAACCCTTTCATGCAACTTCTTTACAAATTCTGACCTAGATTCCCCTTCTTTATGTATAAAAGAAGTGTCCAGTGGGAGGGGAATGAGGTCTAACGGTGTTAGGGGATTGAACCCATAGACAACCTCAAAAGGGGACTGCTTGGTGGTTCTATGAACCCCCCTGTTGTAGGAAAATTCTACATGAGGAAGATACTCATCCCAAGACTTATGGTTGCCTTTCAGAAGAGCCCTTAAAAGGGTGGATAAAGACCTATTCACTACCTCTGTTTGCCCATCAGTTTGTGGATGACAAGTGGTAGAGAAAAGAAGTTTAGTTCCTAGCTTAGCCCATAAGGTTTTCCAGAAGTGGCTAAGGAACTTAGTATCTCTATCTGACACAATGGTCCTAGGCAAACCATGGAGTCTCACAACTTCCTTGAAAAAGAGTTTTGAGATGTGGGAAGCATCATCCACCTTGTGGCATGGTATAAAGTGTGCCATCTTGCTAAACCTATCCACCACCACAAAGATAGAGTCTACACCTCTTTGGGTTCTAGGAAGCCCAAGGACAAAGTCCATACTAATGTCTACCCAAGGTGAAGATGGGATGGGTAAGGGTGTGTATAGCCCATGAGGCATCACCCTAGACTTGGCTTGTAAACAAGCCACACACCTAGTGCAATGCTTATGGACATCTTTCTTCATATGGGGCCAATAAAACTTTTCTTTGAGTAAGACAAGGGTCTTGTCTATTCCAAAGTGGCCCATGAGCCCACCCTCATGGCTCTCTTTCACAAGTAATTTCCTAATGGATCCTTGGGGTATGCAAAGCTTTCCCTCTTTGAACAAATACCCCTCAGCCAAATAGAATCCATCTTGGGCCTTTTTCCCACAACTCTCATAAATGGGAGAGAAATGTTCATCTAAAGCATACAAGTCCCTAATATTATCAAATCCTAAAATTTGAGCTCCTAGGGAGCAAAACAATGTGTGTCTCCTAGAGAGGGCATCAGCTACCACATTTGTTTTTCCCTTTTTGTATTTGATAACATATGGAAATTGCTCTAGGTACTCTACCTATTTTGCATGCCTCTTGTTTAACTTGCTTTGCCCTCTAATGTACTTAAGTGATTGATGATCACTATGAATGACTAATTCCTTGGAAACAAGGTAATGTTCCCAAGTTTGGAGGGCTCTTATTAAGGCATAAAGCTCTTTATCATAGGTGGGGTAGTTGAGGGTGGCACTATGAAGTTTTTCACTAAAATAAGCAATAGGGTGCCCACCTTGTAACAATACAGCTCCAACTCCCACTCCAGAGGCATCACATTCTAGCTCAAAAGTTTTAGAAAAGTCAGGAAGAGCTAGAACAGGTGCCTTAGTAAGCTTTTCTTTGAGCAAAGCAAAGGCTTGCTCTTGTTTTTCACCCCAGGTAAATGCCACATTCTTCTTCACCAGCTCATTGAGAGGTGATGCAATTGTAGAGAAATTAGGAACAAACCTTCTATAGAAGCTTGCTAACCCATGGAAGCTCCTAATATCTCCCACACTTTTTGGGGTGGGCCATTCTTGGATGGCCTTGATTTTCTCAGGGTCCACTTGGACCCCATTTCTACCAACTATGAAACCGAAGAAAACTATATTATCTACACAAAAGGTACACTTCTCTATATTTGCATAGAGGGTGTTTTTCCTAAGGACTGAAAGAACTTGCCTGAGATGTCCTAAGTGATCATCTAGGCTCCTACTATACACTAAAATATCATCAAAATAAACAACTACAAATCTACCTATGAAATCCCTTAAGACATGATGCATAAGCCTCATAAAGGTGCTTGGTGCATTAGTGAGCCCAAAAGGCATCACTAGCCATTCATACAAACCAAACTTGGTCTTGAAAGCAGTTTTCCACTCATCACCCTTTTTCATCCTGATTTGGTGATAACCACTTTTAAGATCAATTTTTGAAAAGATATTGGCACCATGCAACTCATCAAGCAAATCATCAAGTCTAGGAATGGGGTGCCTATACTTTACAGTGATGTTGTTGATGGCCCTGCAATCTGTACACATTCTCCACGTACCATCCTTTTTAGGCACCAACAACATTGGCACAGCACATGGGCTTAGGCTCTCTAGGACCCAGCCCTTCTCCAATAATTCTTTAACCTGAGACTCTATCTCCTTAGTCTCCTGAGGGTTAGTCCTATAGGCTGGCCTATTAGGAAGGCTTGCTCCTGGGACTAAATCTATTTGGTGTTCTATTCCCCTTAAAGGAGGTAGCCCAGGGGGTATCTCTTTGGGAAATATATCACCAAATTCATGTAAGAGTTCTTGGACCTTTGGGGGTAAGGTCTCAAATGTAGGAATTGTGGCAGTGCTAAGGGATGTTTCCCTTGATAGGAGAAGGTAGAAAGATTGTTTAAGAAGGAGTGCTCTTTTAATATCACCTTTTGTTGCAAAATGATTTTCCTTCTTAACAATCTTCTTGGAGGAATCCTTCTATAGAAGCTTGCTAACCCATGGAAAGCTCCTAATATTTCCCACACTTTTTGGGTTGGGCCATTCCTTGGATGGCATAGATTTTCTCAGGGTCCACTTGGACCCCATTTCTACCAACTACTAAACCTAAGAAAACTATATGATCTACACAAAAGGTACACTTCTCTATATTTGCATAGAGGGTGTTTTTCCTAAGGACTGAAAGAACTTGTCTGAGATGTCCTAAGTGAAAATCTAGGCTCCTACTATACACTAAAATATCATCAAAATAAACAACTACAAATCTACCTATGAAATCCCTTAAGACATGATGCATAAGCCTCATAAAGGTGCTTGGTGCATTAGTGAGCCCAAAAGGCATCACTAGCCATTCATACAAACCAAACTTGGTCTTGAAAGCAGTTTTCCACTCATCACCCTTTTTCATCCTGATTTGGTGATAACCACTTTTAAGATCAATTTTTGAAAAGATATTGGCACCATGCAACTCATCAAGCAAATCATCAAGTCTAGGAATGGGGTGCCTATACTTTACAGTGATGTTGTTGATGGCCCTGCAATCTGTACACATTCTCCACGTACCATCCTTTTTAGGCACCAACAACACTGGCACAGCACATGGGCTTAGGCTCTCTAGGACCCAGCCCTTCTCCAATAATTCTTTAACCTGAGACTCTATCTCCTTAGTCTCCTGAGGGTTAGTCCTATAGGCTGGCCTATTAGGAAGGCTTGCTCCTGGGACTAAATCTATTTGGTGTTCTATTCCCCTTAAAGGAGGTAGCCCAGGGGGTATCTCTTTGGGAAATATATCACCAAATTCATGTAAGAGTTCTTGGACCTTTGGGGGTAAGGTCTCAAATGTAGGAATTGTGGCAGTGCTAAGGGATGTTTCCCTTGATAGGAGAAGGTAGAAAGATTGTTTAAGAAGGAGTGCTCTTTTAATATCACCTTTTGTTGCAAAATGATTTTCCTTCTTAACAATCTTCTTGGAGGAATCCTTTCCCTCTTTTTCCTTCCCCTGGCCTTTGAAGACAAGGCCTTACTATCCTTCTTTTTCTTTTGTTTTTCTAATTTTCTTCCTCATCCCTCTTATCTTTCATAGTTAGTTGATCTTTGGCCACCTGTGAAGGTGTTTGAGGATGCAACACAAATTTAGTGCCAAGATGGGTGAGGGTAATCTCATTAGTTAGGCCATTATAAATGATCTTCCTATCAAATTGCCACGGCCTTCCTAAAAGAATATGTCCTGCCTCCATGGGAACTATATCACAATTAACTTCATCCTTATATGTCCCAATGGAGAAAGGTACCTTCACTTGTTGGTTAACTATCATTTCCCTTGCTCATTGAGCCATTGAAGTTTATAAGGTTTTGGGTGGGGAATGATAGTGAGGTTCAACTTGGAAACTAATCTTGTGCTACAACAATTGCAACAAGATCCACTATCCACAATGAGAGAACAAGTTTTATCTAAAATTTTGCATCTTGTATGAAAGATGTTCTCTCTTTGGGATTGAGATAGATCACAAGATTGACCTCCAAGGAGCCTTCTAACCATTAAGAGGTCACCTTCTTCATGGGGG
This sequence comes from Glycine max, assembly GCF_000004515.6. Classification (NCBI taxonomy): domain Eukaryota; kingdom Viridiplantae; phylum Streptophyta; class Magnoliopsida; order Fabales; family Fabaceae; genus Glycine; species Glycine max. The sequence goes on from NW_024464733.1 coordinate 41,789, forward strand.
TAGACTTCCTCACTAGACTCTTCACCCTTACTTCATCTTCACTTCCACTAGAGGAAGGGCAAGAAGTAGTCTCCTCTTGACTACTATAAATTTCTTGACCCCTCACGATCATGGTTTTCTTTGTGGGCATTGAGAGGCAATGTGACCTCTCCCAAGACATTTGAAGCATTTAATGTTGCTAGTCCTTTCTTGGGAACTAGTCTTAGGGGTGTATTTTTCTATGGTCTTACCCTTACCTTCCTTGGGTTTTGAAGGTGCAGCCCCTAAAATTCCATGGGCTTGGTCCTTCCTTGGATAAGAGTGAGAGCCATAAGATCTTGAAGAAGGCTTTCTTTTAAGTTGTTGCTCCACTCTTATACAAAGTTGGACTAGCTCATCTAGGTCCCTATATGGAAGGAGTTCAACCTTGTCCCTCACTTCCATATTGAGCCCACTAAGGAACCTAGCTATGCTTGTTCTTTCCTCCTCCCTAAGTCCAGCTCTTAAAAGGAGTAGTTCCATTTGTTGTCTATATTCTTCAACACTCATACTCCCTTGTCTAAGCCTTTGGAGCTTGTCCATAAGCTCCCTTTCATAGTAGGAGGGAATGTGCCTCTTCCTAAGGGCACTCTTAAGATCATTCCAATACTCTACTGGAGGATCCCCATGAATCCTTCGTTCTTTAACAAGGGAAGTCCACCAATAGAGGGCATACCCTTGAAAGCTAAGGGTAGCCAATGGAACTTTTCTCTCTTCGCTAATATGATGGCAAGCAAAGAGTTGTTCAACCTTCATTTCCCAATCTAAGTAGGCCTCAACATTATCTTTTCCGTGGAAATATAGGAGGCTAATGTTAACCTCTTGAGGCCTTCTATCCTTTTCTCTTCTTTGGGAGTGATGTTTAGTATGTGAACTATGACGCCCTCTATAATAGTCACTAAGTTCTTCACTTAAACTCTTGCAAGAGTCATGACTACTATAGGAGGCATGTTTTTCTCTTTTCATTTCTTTCATTATTTTTCTTCTTTCTTCCTCTCTTATTTTCTCTCTTTCATCTTGACTTATTTCTTCCACTCTTTTTTACCTTTTTCTTTTCTCTCTTGTTTTTCTTTCCACAACTTAAGGGATCTCAACTCATCTAATATCTTATACAAGGGGTCCTTAGGAGTAGAACCCTCACCATTAACACTAGATGAAGAATGAAGACTCATGTTGGTTTCTAAGTTATGGTTCTTTCTTGTTGGGGTTTGAAAACAAAAGGTAAAATAAACTATGGTTGAAACTAGCCAAAATAAACACTAAAAGAGGTTTGAAAGATAAGGTAAAAACTAATTGGTAAAAGGCAAGCTATCTAGGCGGTTTGACAATGGAGGGTAAAGGAAATAAGCTATGAAAATAAGCAAGAAATTAAAGTGCAAGAAATGCAAACTAGGCGGATCCTAAGAGTGTTTGGATGACCTCATTTAAGGTTCCCAACAAAACACTCACTATCCTAAGGGGAAATTGCCTAAAATTATTACACACAAATGGAAGTAGGGTGACCTAGCGGAGGCTTCCAACTTACTTCCAATGAAAGGCCTTTTGTTACAAAATTTGAAAGCAAAGCAAATTGCCAATTACAAAATTACAAAGAAAAAAAAAAGTCCTCAATTGCGGTGGCTATTCTCTCTTTAGTGTTTCACTCAATTTGAAGTGCTTCTTAGTCCAATAGCTCTTAAGGTGGTTGGCCCCTTTCTTCTTGACTCACATTCTTCAAGATATGGCACCAATCCTCCTTTCCAATTCCCTATATGGCAACTCACAAACAAGGAAACAAAGAGACAAGCAATAACCAAAGACCAAAAAAATAATGAAATGAAAGCTAAACCAATAGAGTTTTAACAAGACAAATTTTCAAGGATTATTCTACAATTAAAGCAATGAAAAGCACAAAAAAGCAAGCTAGGACTCAAAGAAAAACCTAGAATGGCTCTAGAGTAGAGTAGAAAAACTCTAAAAAAAAAAGACTCAAGAAACCTCTAGTTTTGGCACTTGTTTTCACAATAATTTTCAATTGAAATTTCAGAACTAGGATTGGTATAAAATAGGCACCAATAATAGAACAAATTTTGAGCCAAAACAACAAGTACACTTTCCTTTCACTTTTCCTTTTTTTTTTCCTGGACACTGATTTTTCTGCCAACTTGTAATATTTTTCTTATTTTTTCCTTTAATCTAAATCGCTTGGTTCTTTTTTTATAATTTTTTTCCAGATGTCTAGAAAATTCAGTAAAAGTTTCAGCTCAAAAAACGTAGTGACCAATTCCCAGTAATTTATACAAGTTCGTATGTTCAAGCTGCCAGCACCAGCGATTTCAACCTAGAAATCAAGAGTAGTGTTTATGTTGCTTAAGGCTTGGATAGTTACAATTTATGTTTGCTTATGCTCAATTATCTTGAGTAACACAATTAAAGAGAGCTTAAGACTTATTTTGATTCACAAATCCAGCCACAACTCAGCACCACAACTCAACTTCATCATAGGCATCATGTAGGAAACTTAGAAAGCAAAAAAAAAAAAAAGTTCAAGAACAAGACTACCTCTAGGAATTGATTTAGAACATGTTATGAACTAAATAACATGCATGAATTAGACTCAAAATTCAAAAGATAGGCTAAGAATGATAAGAATACATGAACAAATGTATCTAGAATTCAATCAACAAAATAAAATTCAACACAAACTTAGAACATAATGTGACAATTACTATGACTAAACATGACTCTAAGACAACATGGATTAAGTGATTTACACTTAGATTTTTGTGTTTTTTTTTTCTAATCAATATTTTTGAACAAAATTTAGATCTAAAGGTTCAGCACAAGAATATTATGAATGAAAATTGATAGAACCTAAAATCAATCACAAAAACAAGATTCAAGAGTAGATCTACAAAATTTGAACCATAGAAATGCAAGAACAATTGTAGATCTAAGATTTAATCGGTTTATTTTTTTTGAATCTACTCTAAACAGCACCAAGCCACAAGACAATGGAGGATATACATGGAGAATAAGATGAAGAACAAGGAATTAAAGAGAATTCACTGAACAAAAAGATAGAGGAAGCAAAAGAACATCACCTAGATGAAGATGCTCTTGATACCACATGATGCAAGCTCCATTGGAGCTTGTAGGCCTAGGATCTTCTTCATCAATGGATTCCTTTGCTTCTTGAAAGATGAATGGCAGCGGAATGGAGAAGGAAGAGAGAGAGGAGACGCCACTTCAAGGAGAAGATGAGTCTAGAAGAAGCTCACCACCATAGGAGGTCATGGATAAGAGCTGGGAGGAAGAAGGAGATAAATGAAGGGAGAGGGAGAGAAGAGCACGAAATTTTGTGCTCAAAAAGAGCTCTGAAATCTGAAGTTAATATTCAAATGATCAAAGTTGAAAAAAATGCACACACATGACCTCTATTTATAGCCTAAGTGTCACACAAAATTGGAGGGAAATTCAAATTTCACTTGAATTTGAAATTGAATTTGTGGAGCCAAACTTTGGAGCCAAAATTTCACTAATTATGATTAGTGAATTTTAGTTATGGTTCAGCCCACTAATCCAAGATCAATTCCAAGATTCTCCACTAAGTGTGCTTAGGTGTCATGAGGCATGAAAAGCATGAAGGACATGCACAAAGTGTGACTATATGATGTGGCAATGGGGTGTAGTAAGTAAATGCTCACCTCCCCCTCTAAAATTTAATTGGATTGGGTTTCTACCAATTCAATTAAATTTATTTCCAACCACACACATCAAATATCCACTTAGTGCATGTGAAATTACAAAACTACCCCTAATACAAAAACTAGTCTAGGTGCCCAAAAATACAAGGGCTGAAAAATCCTATATTTCTAGGGTACCCTACCTACAATATGGAGCCCTAAATACAAGGACCAAATATAATGACATCCTAGTCTAATATGTACAAAGATAATTGGACCCAACCTTGGTCCATGGGCTCAGAAATCTACCCTAAGGTTCATGAGAACCCTAGGGCCTTCTTCAGCAGCTCTAGCCCAATCTTCTTGGAGCCTCTTGCTCATGGTTCTAGTGATTGGTCCCTTCCTAGGGAGGATTGCATCATAGTTGCTCATGATCCTGGGGATTTAAATAAAACAAGCGCAAGCTCGGAAGGTAGTCATACCTCACAAAATATATATATGTATGTTTAGGTAGTGAAAATACCTTAGATATGCATGTATGTAAACAAAAAAATACTTCACAAAATATATATATGTATGTTTAGGTAGAGAGATACCTTAGATGTGCGTGTATGTAAACAAAAAAATACTTCACAAAATATATATTTGTATGTTTAGGTAGAGAGATACCTTGGATATGCATGTATATAGCAAAAATACCTCACAAAAATATGCACATGTTTAGGTAGCAAAATACCTCATGAAAAAAAAGGAGAAAAAAAAACAAACCAGAAAAAAAATGAACAAATGAAAAAAAAAAAGAAAAAAAGATGGAAAAAGAAAAATAAGTTGTCTAGCTGAAAAACCGACATGCTTTTGAAAAGAGTTGACTTCCAACTTTTCTTTGAAAAAAATTCACTGATCATAACTAGTTTTTGGAAAAATGTGTACACCTGAAGGGTGAATGCTATGAAATTTCCCCGGACGCCCGAAATGGACTCGGATGAATGCACAAATTGATAAAAGAACATATTTTGGAAACATTGGGTTGATTTAAAATAGAGGAAATGAATCCTGAGCCCTAGCATCACATGACCATAAAAATTTGACACTTGAGTGTCCACATAGGTGCATGCATGACCAGTTTTGCATAAAATTTCCAAATCATCATTTTTGCATTTGTGTCATGGAAATAATGTGGGGCATCCCTTTTATCCTTGAGCCAAACCAAACCCTGACATGTATCATGTCTAGCCATTCTACAAGCCTTGAGCCAAAATCCTAACTCACCATAAACCTTGACCCGGGGTGAGGATGTCAATCCTTACCCTCGGAAGCAAAAGAGAGGAAAATTTCCAATCAAAGAAAAAGAGAAGGAAAATTTCCAATCAAAGAGAAAGCAAAAAAAAAGAGGGAAGGAAAATTTCCAATCAAAGGAAAAAAGGAAGCAAGAAAATTCCCAATCAAAGAATGGGAGAAAGAAAAAAAAAAAGAGAAGAAGAAAGGGAAGAAAGTTCCCGATAAAAAAAAAAACAGAAGAAATATGCAGAAAGGTCTTTGGACCGGACAATATCTGAACAATACAGAATTGTCACCAAATGAATAAAAAGAAGGAAAGGGAACCACGACCTAAAATGGTCTTCCCCCTTTAGTTGCCAAGCAAAATCTTGTGCGCTAGCAACCTTTTTTCGCCCCGCACTAAACCAGAACAGAAAAGGAAAAAGCCAGAAAAATCAAAAGCCAAAAACACACAAAGGCCGAAAAACCCGTCAAAAGAACCCATTCCCAAGGGAAGTCCTATTGATTCATGATCACGCATGTAATTTTTGATTTGATAGGAAATAATTTGCAAAGTCAAGTCATGACATATCTATGGTTCGGAATTAGGATGAAACACTTACCTGTGCGAGATTGATACACTTTGAGTGGATTTCTTCTATTTTTGTCGAACCCAGTGTTTCCTCTAAATGGTCGTTTAGAAACGAAATGCTAATGTCCAAAATCTCATTTATGGTTATGGGGGATTTCATCAGCAGATTCTCCTTCCCTGGTAGACGCATTGTTTGTCACTCAAATAAGCATATGCTGCTCTAAATCAGTTGGAATATTTATCTCTTTACTAAAGCATGTTGGCATTTTAGCGAAGAAAACACCGAGACTTTTTCAAGTCTCACAAGTTATCCAGAACTACGTAGGTCTGAGTTCCTCATTGGAGGATACGTAGGAGCAAGAGCCTCGCTTTTGTCGACCACACCACCTTTTGTTGCCATGACCCAAGAGCTGGTAGCCCGCGGAGACACCTTACGGTTATCCGCACCTCGTCATTCAGTCACCCCAAGTGTGATTGACGAGCAGAGGCCAATGTGGTCATCTGCGCCCTTTCCGGAGATGTCATCATCTTCCGATGGAGACTTTTCAAGTCTCACAAGTTATCTAGAACTACGTAGGTCTGAGTTCCTCATTGGAGGATACGTAGGAGCAAGAGCCTTGCTTTTGTCGGCCGCCCCATAATCTTTGTCATACTGACCCTGAGGTCATGTGACATGCACCCTTGTGTCATCCAGAGGCGGCGGGCCCGATGATACGCGGAGATACCTTACGGTTATCCGCACCCTTTGTCATCCAGAGGCAGCGGGCCCGATGACAAGCAGAGACAAAATTTGGTCATTCTGCACCCTTGTATCATCCAGAGGCGGCGGGCCCGATGATACGCGGAGATACGTTACGGTTATCCGCACCCTTGTGTCATCCAGAGGCGGCGGGCCCGATGATACGCGGAAATACCCGAGTGGTTATCCGTATAAACATTCTTTTGCTATCTGTAAGACAGAACGCCTGATAGCATGCAGAGGCTGACATAGTCTTCTGCACCTTTTGTTCCTCCGGGAACAACAAGTCATTTACATGCGGAAATTTCATGGTCGCCCGCGACTCTCGTCAACCGAGAGGAGCGAAATTAGTGTCATACACTAATTTTCGTCCGAGGACCTTTGCTTGATGACATGCGACCTTTCTTTGGTCCTTGTGAGGTGCTTGGCACCCATCATTAGGCGATTTGTGAAATTTCGGGAACAACAAGTCATGGTCACCCGCGACTCTCGTCAACCGAGAGGAGCGAAATTAGTGTCATACCCTAATTTTCGTCCGAGGACCTTTGCTTGATGACATGCGACCTTTCTTTGGTCCTTGTGAGGTGCTTGGCACCCATCATTAGGCGATTTGTGAAATTCCGGGAACGACAAGTCATGGTCACCCGCGACTCTCGTCAACCGAGAGGAGCGAAATTAGTGTCATACCCTAATTTTCGTCCGGGGACCTTTGTTTGATGACATGCGACCTTTCTTTGGTCCTTGTGAGGTGCTTGGCACCCATCATTAGGCAATTTGTGAAATTCCGGGAACGACAAATCATGGTCACCCGCGACTCTCGTCAACCGAGAGGAGCGAAATTAGTGTCATACCCTAATTTTCGTCCGGGGACCTTTGCTTGATGACATGCGACCTTTCTTTGGTCCTTGTGAGGTGCTTGGCACCCATCATTAGGCAATTTGTGAAATTCCGGGAACAACAAGTCATTTGCATGCGGAAATTTTATGGTCACCCGCGACTCTCGTCAACCGAGAGGAACGAAATTAGTGTCTTATCTTTACTTTCCTTTTATTTCCAATAAAAGACAAGTAAAGAGGGGCAACTGTCATACCCTAATTTCGTCCGGGGGACCTTTGCTTGATGACATGCGACTTTTCTTTGGTCCTTGTGAGGTGCTTGGCACCCATCATTAGGCAATTTGTGAAATTCCAAGACATGCCGGAAAACCAAAAAAATATTGATGCACAATCCGTAAGTTTCCGTGACGCACCGGAAATCAAATGGAAGCATCGTTGCATAAATAAGTGAGGTTCCGTAACTTTCCGTAAGTCAAAAAGGGGATGATTATGTAATCCACAAGGTTCCGTAACATTACGGAAAGAAAACAAGTATCGTTACGAAATTCGTAAGTTTCCGTAACTTTACGAAAAAAGAATCACCAAAAAAAAGCCAAAGGGGGGTGTATTTAGTAAAATGGGGGTGCAAACAGTAATTTTCGAATCTGGGCCCTTCTAGAGGTTTCTGGGCAATTTCTTGCTTAAAGTTGAAGTAACCTAGCTCGCCTGGGCGAGCTAGATGGCCACCACACCCCCCGTTTTGTTGAAAAATGGGATTCCGGGGCTTCCGGGACACCCGGTATGCTTCCGTAAAATTCCCATAACTCTAAATAAGCATAATTAACTTAATATGGGTGAGACGGAAGAGAAAAAAAAGAAGAAAAATCAAGTCCTATATGCTTCCGTAAGGCTGCCGTAACTTTTCCGTAATTATGAAGGAAGGGGGGTGAACTTATCAAAATTGGGGGGTGCAAATAGCGATTTCTAAATTTTGAATTGGGCCTTCCAGAACGTTTTTTGGAGCTGGGTTGCTTCTGGAAGCAACCCAGCTCACCTGGGCGAGCTAACGTCGCCTGGGCGAGCTGGGCGGCAACCTCCTCCCCCTTTTTCCTATAAAAAGGCTGAAGGGGGCTGTTCTAAGGATCCCTGAGCCCCCTGGCTATGTATTTCAGCTGTTTTGGGTGAAAAAAATTGTTTCCGTGAAGAAAATCCAAGCCTAGGTGCTTCCGTAACGCTTCCGAGATGTTTCCGTAAGCAAATCCGTGAAGGTTTTCGTCCGTTCTTCATCGTTCTTCATCCGTTCTTCATTCTTCAACGGGTAAGTTTTCGAATCCGAGACTTTCAATTCATTTCTTGTTTTTTTAAGCTTTCATCTTTATTTTCGATTTCTTTTCTTCCGTCTTTAACGCGCTTTTACCGTTTATTTAAGCCGTTTTCTCATCTAATAAATGATAAAATGAATTTCAACCGATCATTTGTGTTGTAATCTCATTTAATCACTTTTTAAAATGAAATCTAACCGATCGTTCACGCTATAACCTCGGTTAAACCAAAAAAAATAAAATAATAATAAAATAATCAAAATATCTTGAAAAATAATAATAAAATAATCAAAATATCTTTGAATAAAATAAATAAAAAAAATCAATCGGACGTTTTTCTTTGGAAGTTTCCTTGAATGAATTGATTAATAACCAAAGTGAAACTAAGACTAAAATAGACTCACAAATCAAGTTTTGTCCGAAAATCACTAAAAACCGTTTTAAGGTCCAACGCCTTAAACGGTCCTCTTTGCTTTTATCGGTTAACATGGACCGTTCAAAAAGCATAAAATCAACATGTGACTTTACCGCTTTTGCAAGAACTACGTAGGTCTGATTTCCTCATCGCAATTGAGGATACGTAGGAGCAAAAGCCCCGCTTTTGTCGACCACCCCAAGAGATCGTTAATGGTCCAATGCCTTAACGTTTCTCTCCTTTCAAAAACAAGAGATCGTTAATGGTCCAATGCCTTAACGTTTCTCTCCTTTCAAAAACAAGAGATCGTTAATGGTCCAACGCCTTAACGTTTCTCTCCTTTCAAAATCAAAAGACCGTTTAATGGTCCAACACCTTAAATGACCTTTTGTTCAATAACAACATATTTTGCAAAAAAAAGACATAAACAACTTAACCAAACACTTTGTTCCAAAAGAACTACGTAGGTCTGATTTTCTCATCCCAAAATTGAGGAATACGTAGGAGCAAAGGGAAACACCCTTGTCGACCACAAAAAAAGGAAAAAATATAAAGGGTATAAAGGATATAAGGACATAAAAGGGAACGTAAAAATCAAAGTCATGTTTGCACATTCGATTAAAGGCTGCCGTCCCTTGGGACGGACGTGTGGGGTGCTAATACCTTCCCCGTGCGTAAATACAACTCCCGAACCTTTCACTTAAAAGTTCGTAGATCGCGTCTTTTTCCGGTTTTTCCGACGTTTTCCTCAAATAAACGTTGGTGGCGACTCCGCGCGTATTTCCTTTCATGGAACACCATCCCGCGAGTCTCGTGTCGCCCTCCCGCCGAAGGGTAGGTTGCGACAGTTATGACCATTTGAATTTCTCGAGGGCTATCGTTGTTCAATTTCGTGGGTCTCGATATATTCTGCGCCTTAATCGAACCTCCGAGTGAAAAGTTATGACCATTTGAATTTCTCGAGAGCTATTGTTGTTAAATTTCTTGCGTCTCGATATATTATGCGCCTAAATCGAACCGTCGAGTGAAAAGTTATGACCATTTGAATTTCTCGAGAGCTTCCGTTGTTCAATTTCGAGCGTCTTGATATATTATGCGCCTGAATCGGACCTCCGAGTGAAAAGTTATGACCATTTGAATTTCTTGAGAGCTACCGTTGTTCAATTTCGTGCGTCTCGATATATTATGCGCCTGAATCGGACATCCGAGTGAAAAGTTATGACCATTTGAATTTCTTGAGAGCTTCCGCTGTTCATTTTCGAGCGTCTCGATATATTATGCGCCTAAATCAGACCCCCGAGTGAAAAGTTATGACCATTTGAATTTCTCGAGAGCTTCCGTTGTTCAATATCGAGCGTCTCGATATATTATGCGCCTGAATCGGACCGCCGAGTGAAAAGTCATGACCATTTGTATTTCTCGAGAGCTTCCGATGTTCAATTTCGAGCATCTCGATATATTATGCGCCTGAATCTGACATCCATGTGAAAAGTTATGACCATTTGAATTTCTCGAGAGCTTACGTTGTTCAATTTCGAGCGTCTCTATATGTGATGTGCCTAAATCAGACATCCGAGATAAAGGTTATGTCCATTTGAATTTCTTGAGAGCTTCCGTTGTTCAATTTCTAGCGTCTCAATATAGTATGCGCCTGAATGTTACATCCGAGTTAAAAGTTATGACCCTTTAAATTGCTCAAGAGCATCAATTGTTCAATTTCGAGTGTCTCGATATATTATGCGCCTGAATCGGACCTTCGAGTGAAATGTTTTGACCATTTGAATTTCTCGAGAGCTTCCGATGGTCATTTTCGAGCGTCTCGATATATTATACGCCTGAATTGGACCCCCGAGTGAAAAATTATGACCATTTGAATTTCTCGAGAGCTTCCGATGTTCAATTTCGAGCATCTCGATATATTATGCCCCTGAATCTGACCTCCGTGTGAAAAGTTATGACCATTTCAATTTCTCGAGAGCTTCCGTTGTTCAATTTTGTTCGTCTCAATATATTCTGCGCCTTAATCGAACCTCCGAGTGAAAAGTTATGACCATTTGAATTTCTTGAGACCTAATGTTGTTAAATTTCGTGCGTCTCGATATATTATGTGCCTAAATCGAACCTTCGAGTGTAAAGTTATGACCGTTTGAATTTCTCGAGAGCTTCGGTTGTTCAATTTCGTGCGTCTCGATATATTATGGGCCTGAATCGGACTTCCGAGTGAAAAGTTATGACCATTTGAATTTCTCGAGAGCTTCCGCTGTTCATTTTCGAGAGTCTTGATATATTATGCGCCTAAATCGGACACCCGAGTGAAAAGTTATGACCATTTGAATTTCTCGAGAGCTTCCGTTGTTCAATTTCGAGCGTCTTGATATATTATGCGCCTGAATCGGACCTCCGAGCGAAAAGTTATGACCATTTGAATTTCTTGAGAGCTACCGTTGTTCAATTTCGTGCGTCTCGATATATTATGCGCCTGAATCGGACATCCGAGTGAAAAGTTATGACCATTTGAATTTCTTGAGAGCTTCCGCTGTTCATTTTCGAGCGTCTCGATATATTATGCGCCTAAATCGGACCCCCGAGTGAAAAGTTATGACCATTTGAATTTCTCGAGAGCTTCCGTTGTTCAATATCGAGCGTCTCGATATATTATGCGCCTGAATCGGACCCCCGAGTGAAAAGTCATGACCATTTGTATTTCTCGAGAGCTTCCGATGTTCAATTTCGTGCGTCTCGATATATTATGCGCCTGAATCTGACCTCCGTGTGAATAGTTATGACCATTTGAATTTCTCGAGAGCTTACGTTGTTCAATTTCGAGCGTCTCTATATGTGATGCGCCTAAATAAATCATCCGAGTTAAAGGTTATGTCCATTTGAATTTCTTGAGAGCTTCCGATGTTCAATTTCTAGCGTCTCGATATATTATGCGCCTGAATCTGACATCCGAGTTAAAAGTTATGACTATTGTAATTGCTCAAGAGCTTCCATTGTTCAATTTCGAGTGTCTCGATATATTATGCGCTTGAATCGGACCTCCGAGTTAAAAGTTATGTCCATTTGAATTTCTTGAGAGCTTCCGTTGTTCAATTTCGAGCGTCTCGATATATTATGCACCAAAATCAAACCTTCGACTGAAAAGTTATGACCGTTTAAATTTCTCGAGAGCTTCCGTTGTTCAATTTCGTGCGTCTCGATATATTATGCGCCTGAATCAGACCTCCGTGTGAAAAGTTATGACCATTTTAATTTCTCGAGAGCTTCCGTTGTTCAATTTCGAGCGTCTCTATATGTGATGCGCCTAAATTAGACATCCGAGTTAAAAGTTATGACCATTTGAATTTCTCGAGAGATTCCGATGTTCAATTTCGAGCGTCTCGATATATTATGCGCCTGAATCTGACCTCCGTGTGAAAAGTTATGACCATTTTAATTTCTCGAGAGCTTCCGTTGTTCAATTTCGAGCGTCTCTATATGTGATGCGCCTAAATTAGACATCCGAGTTAAAAGTTATGACCATTTGAATTTCTCGAGAGCTTCCGTTGTTCAATTTCGTGCGTCTCGATATATTATGGGCCTGAATCGGACCTCCGAGTGAAAAGTTATGACCATCTGTATTTCTCGAGAGCTTCCGTTGTTCATTTTCGAGCGTCTCGATATATTATGCGCTTGAATCGGAACCCCGAGTGAAAATTTATGACCATTTGAATATCTCGAGAGCTTCCGTTGTTCATTTTCGAGCGTCTCGATATATTATGCGCCTAAATCGGACCCCCGAGTGAAAAGTTATGACCATTTGATTTTCTCGAGAGCTTCCGTTGTTCAATTTCGAGCGTCTCGATATATTATACGCCTGAATCGGACCCCCGAGTGAAAAGTCATGCCCATTTGTATTTCTCGAGAGCTTCCAATGTTCAATTCCGAGCGTCTCGATATATTATGCGCCTGAATCTGACCTCTGTGTGAAAAGTTATGACCATTTGAATTTCTCGAGAGGTTACATTGTTCAATTTCGAGCGTCTCTATATGTGATGCGCCTAAATCAGACATCCGAGTTAAAGGTTATGTCCATTTGAATTTCTTTAGAACTTCCGATGTTCAATTTCTAGCGTCTCGATATATTATGCGCCTGAATCTGACATCCGAGTTAAAAGTTATGACTATTGTAATTGCTCAAGAGCTTCCATTGTTCAATTTCGAGTGTCTCGATATATTATGCGCCTGAATCGGACCTCCGAGTTAAAAGTTATGACCCTTTAAATTGCTCAAGAGCATCCATTGTTCAATTTCGAGTGTCTCGATATATTATGCGGCAGAATCGGACCTCCGAGTGAAAAGTTTTGACCATTTGAATTTCTCGAGAGCTTCCACTGTTCATTTTCGAGCGTCTCGATATATTATGCGCCTGAATCTGACCTCCGTGTTAAAAGTTATGACCATTTGAATTTCTCGAGAGCTTCCGTTGTTCAATTTCGAGCGTCTCTATATGTGATGCGCCTAAATCAGACATCCGAGTTAAAAGTTATGACCATTTGAATTTCTCGAGAGCTTCCGTTGTTCAATTTCGTGCGTCTCGATATATTATGCGCCAGAATCGGACCTTCGAGTGAAATGTAATGACCACTTGAATTTCTCGAGAGCTTCCGCGTTTCATTTTTGAGCGTCTCGATATATTATGCGCCTGAATCGGACCCCTGAATAAAAAGTTATGACCATTTGAATTTCTCGAGAGCTTCCGATGTTCAATTTCGAGCGTTTCAATATATTATGCGCCTGAATCTGACCTCCGTGTGAAAAGTTATGACCATTTGAATTTCTCGAGAGCTTCCGATGTTCAATTTCTAACGTCTCTATATGTGATGCGCCTAAAGCAGACATCCGAGTTAAAAGTTATGTCCATTTGAATTTTTTGAGAGCTTCCGCTGTTCATTTTTTAGCGTCTCGATATATTATGCGCCTGAATCGGACCCCCGAGTGAAAAGCTATGACCATTTGAATTTGTTGAGAGTTTCCGTTGTTCAATTTCGAGCGTCTCGATATATTATGCGCCTGAATCAGACCCCCGAGTGAAAAGTTACGACCATTTGAATTTCTAGAGATCTTCGGTTGTTAAATTTCGAGCGACTCGATATATTATTCGCCTGAATCGCACCCTCGAGTGAAAAGATATGACCATTTGAATTTCTCGACAGCTTCCGATGTTCAATTTCGAGCGTCTCGATATATTATGCGCCTAAATCAGACATCCGAGTTAAAAGTTATGACCATTTGAATTTCTCGATAGCTTCCGTTGTTCAATTTCGAGCGTCTCAATATATTATGCGCCTGAATCGGACCGCCGGGTGAAAATTTATGACCATTTGAATTTCTCGAGATCTTCGGTTGTTCAATTTCGAGCGTCTCGATATATTATGCGCCTAAATCAGAAATCCGAGTTAAAAGTTATGACGTTTGAATTTTTCGAGAGCTTTCGATGTTCAATTTCGAGCGTCTCGATATATTATGCGCATGAATTTGACCTACATGTGAAAAGTTATGACCATTTGAATTTCTCGAGAGCTTCCGATGTTCTATTTCGGGCGTCTCTATATGTGATGCGCGTAAAGTACACATCCGAGTTAAAAGTTATGTCCATTTGAATTTCTTGAGAGCTTCCGCTGTTCATTTTTTAGTGTCTCGATATATTATGCGCCTGAATCGGACCCCCGAGTGAAAATTTATGACCATTTGAATTTCTCGAGAGTTTTCGTTGTTCAATTTCGAGCGTCTCGATATATTATGCGCCTGAATCGGACCCCCTAGTGAAAAGTTATGACCTTTTGAATTTCTCGAGAGCTTCCGATGTTCAATTTCGAGCGTTTCGATATATTATGCGCCTGAATCTGACCTCCGTGTGAAAAGTTATGAGCATTTGAATTTCTCGAGAGCTTCCGATGTTCAATTTCGAGCGTCTCTATATGTGATGCGCCTGAAGCAGACATCCGAGTTAAAACTTATGTCCCTTTGAATTTCTTGAGAGCTTCCGCTGTTCATTTTTTAGCGTCTCGATATATTATGTGCCTGAATCAGACCCCCGAGTGAAAACTTATGACCATTTGAATTTCTCGAGAGTTTCCGTTGTTCAATTTCGAACGTCTAGATATATTATGGGCCTGAATCAGACATCCGAGTTAAAAGTAATGACCATTTGAATTTCTCGAGAGCTTCCGATGTTCAATTTCGAGCGTCTCGATATATTATGCGCCTGAATCTGACCTCCGTGTGAAAAGTTATGACCATTTGAATTTCTCAAGAGCTTCCGTTGTTCAATTTCGAGCGTCTCTATATGTGATGCGCCTAAATCAGACATCCGAGTTAAAAGTTATGACCATTTGAATTTCTCGAGAGCTTCCGTTGTTCAATTTCAAGCGTCTCGATATATTATGCGTCTGAATTTGACCCCCGAGTTAAAAGTTATGACCATTTGAATTTCTCGAGAGCATTCGATGTTCAATTTCGAGCGTCTCGATATATTATGCGCCTGAATCTGACATCCGAGTTAAAAGTTATGACCATTTGAATTTCTCGAGAGCTTCCGATGTTCAATTTCGAGCGTCTCGATATATTATGCGCCTGAATCTGACCTCCGTGTGAAAAGTTATGACCATTTGAATTTCTCAAGAGCTTCCGTTGTTCAATTTCGAGCGTCTCGATATGTGATGCGCCTAAATCAGACATCCGAGTTAAAAGTTATGACCATTTGAATTTTTCGAGAGCTTCCGATGTTCAATTTCGAGCGTTTCGATATATTATGTGCCTAAATCAGCGATCTGAGTTAAAAGTTATGACCATTTGCATTTCTCGAGAGCTTCCGATGTTCAATTTCGAGCGTCTCGATATATTATGTGCCTAAATCAGAGATCTGAGTTAAAAGTTATGACCATTTGCATTTCTCGAGAGCTTCCGATGTTCAATTTTGAGCGTCTCGATATATTATGCGTCTGAATCTGACCTCCTCGTGAAAAGTTATGAGCATTTGAATTTCTCAAGAGCTTCCGTTGTTCAATTTCGAGCGTCTCTATATGTGATGCGCCTAAATCAGACATCCGAGTTAAAATTTATGACCATTTGAATTTCTCGAGAGCTTCCGATGTTCAATTTCAAGTGTCTCCATATATTATGCGCCTGAATCGGACCGCCGAGGAAAAAGTTATGACCATTTGAATTTCTCGAGAGCTTCGGTTGTTCAATTTCGTGCGTCTCTATATATTATGCGCCTAAATCAGACCCACGAGTGAAAAGTTATGAGCATTTGAATTTCTCGAGAGATTCCGTTGTTCAATTTCGAACGTCTCTATATGTGATGCGCCTAAATCGGACCTCCCAGTGAAAAGTTATAACCATTTGAATTTCTCGAGAGTTTCCGTTGTTAATTTCGGGCGTCTCGATATATTATGCGCCTGAATCGGACCCCTGAGTGAAAAGTTATGAACATTTGAATTTCTCGAGAGCTTCCGATGTTCAATTTCGAGCGTCTCGATACATTATGCGCCTGAATCTGAACTCCGTGTGAAAAGTTAAGACCATTTTAATTTCTCGAGAGCTTCCGTTGTTCAATTTCGAGCGTCTCTATATGTGATGCGCCTAAATCGGACATCCCAGTTAAAAGTTATGACCATTTGAATTTCTCGAGAGCTTCCGTTGTTCAATTTCGTGCATCTCGATATATTATTTGTCTGAATCGAACCTCCGAGTGAAAAGTAATGACCATTTGAATTTCTCGAGAC
The DNA here is from genome assembly GCF_000004515.6 of Glycine max. Taxonomy (NCBI): domain Eukaryota; kingdom Viridiplantae; phylum Streptophyta; class Magnoliopsida; order Fabales; family Fabaceae; genus Glycine; species Glycine max. The sequence continues at coordinate 58,384 of NW_024464733.1, forward strand.
CTTCCGCTTTTCATTTTTTAGCGTCTCGATATATTATGACCATTTGAATTCCTCGAAAGCTTCCGTTGTTCAATTTCAAGCGTCTCGATATATTATGCGCCTGAATCGGACCCCCGAGTGAAAAGTTATGACCATTTGAATTTCTCGAGAGCTTCCGTTGTTCAATTCCTCGAAAGCTTCTGTTGTTCAATTTTAAGCGTCTCTATATGTGATGCGCGAAAAGCAGACATCCGAGTTAAAAGTTATGTCCATTTGAATTTCTTGAGAGCTTCCTCTGTTCATTTTCGAGCGTCTCGATATATTATGCGCCTGAATCGGACCCCCGAGTGAAAAGTTATGACCATTTGAATTTCTCGAGAGCTTCCGTTGTTCAATTTTCAACGTCTCAATATATTATGCGCCTGAATCGGACCGCCGAGTGAAAAGTTATGACCATTTGAATTTCTCGAGATCTTCAGTTTTTCCATTTCGAGCGTCTCGATATATTATGCGCCTGAATCGCACCCCCGAGTGAAAAGATATGACCATTTAAATTTCTCGAGAGCTTCCGTTGTTCAATTTCGAGCGTCTCTATATACTATGCTCCTGAATCTGACCTCTGAGTGCAAAGTTATGAGCATTTGAATTTCTCGAGAGCTTCCGTTGTTCAATTTTGAGCGTCTCTATATGTGATGCGCCTAAAGCAGACATCCGAGTTAAAAGTTATGTGCATTTGAATTTCTTGAGAGCTTCCGCTGTTCATTTTTTAGCGTCTCGATATATTATGCGCCTGAATCGGACCTCCGTGTGTAAAGTTATGACCATTTGAATTTCTTGAGAGCTTCCGTTGTTCAATTTCGAGCGACTCAATATATTATGCTCCTGAATCTGACCTCCGAGTGCAAAGTTATGACCATTTGAATTTCTCGAGAGCTTTCTATGTTCAATTTCGAGCGTTTCGATATATTATGCGTCGGAATCTGACCTCCGTGTGAAAAGTTATGACCATTTGAATTTCTCGAGAGCTTCCGATGTTCAATTTCGAGCGTCTCGATATATTATGCGCCTAAATCAGACATCCAGGTTAAAAGTTATGACCATTTGAATTTCTCGAGAGCTTCCGATGTTCAATTTCGAGCGTCTCGATATATTATGCGCCTGAATCTGACCTCCGTGTGAAAAGTTATGACCATTTGAATTTCTCGAGAGCTTCCGTTGTTCAATTTCGAGCGTCTCTATATGTGATGCGCCTAAATCAGACATCCGAGTTAAAAGTTATGACCATTTGAATTTCTCGAGAGCTTCCGTTGTTTAATTTCGTGCGTCTCGATATATTATGCGCCTGAATCGGACCTTCGAGTGAAAAGTAATGACCACTTGAATTTCTCGAGAGCTTCCGCTTTTCATTTTTGAGCGTCTCGATATATTATGCGCCTGAATCGGACCCCTGAATAAAAAGTTATGACCATTTGAATTTCTCGAGAGCTTCCGAAGTTCAATTTCGAGCGTTTCAATATATTATGCGCCTGAATCTGACCTCCGTGTGAAAAGTTATGACCATTTGAATTTCTCGAGAGCTTCCGATGTTCAATTTCGAGCGTCTCTATATGTGATGCGCCTAAAGCAGACATCCGAGTTAAAAGTTATGTCCATTTGAATTTCTTGAGAGCTTCCGCTGTTCATTTTTTAGCGTCTCGTTGTATTATGCGCCTGAATCGGACCCCCGAGTGAAAAGCTATGACCATCTGAATTTGTCGAGAGTTTCCGTTGTTCAATTTCGAGCGTCTCGATATATTATGCACCTGAATCGGACCCCCGAGTTAAAAGTTACGACCATTTGAATTTCTCGAGATCTTCGGTTGTTCAATTTCGAGTCTCGATATATTATGCGCCTGAATCGCACCCCCGAGTGAAAAGATATGACCATTTGAATTTCTCGAGAGCTTCCGATGTTCAATTTCGAGCGTCTCGATATATTAAGCGCCTAAATCAGACATCCGAGTTAAAAGTTATGACCATTTGAATTTCTCGAGAGCTTCCGATGTTCAATTTCGAGCGTTACGATATATTATGCGCCTGAATCTGACCTCCGTGTGAAAAGTTATGACCATTTGAATTTGTCGAGAGCTTCCGATGTTCAATTTCGAGCGTCTCTATATGTGATGCGCCTAAAGCAGACATCCGAGTTAAAAGTTATGTCCATTTGAATTTCTTGAGAGCTTCCGCTGTTCATTTTTTAGCGTCTCGATATATTATGCGCCTGAATCGGACCCCCGAGTGAAAATTATGACCATTTGAATTTCTCGAGAGTTTACGTTGTTCAATTTCGAGCGTCTCGATATATTATGCGCCTGAATCGCACCCCCGAGTGAAAAGATATGACCATTGAGAGCTTCTGATGTTCAATTTCGAGCGTCTCGATATATTATGCGCCTAAATCAGACATCCGAGTTAAAAGTTATGACCATTTGAATTGCTCAAGAGCTTCCGTTGTTCAATTTCGTGCGTCTCGATATATTATGCGCCTGAATCGGACCTTCGAGTGAAAAGTTATGACCATTTGAATTTCTTCAGAGCTTCCGCTGTTCATTTTTTAGCGTCTCGATGTATTATGCGCCTGAATCGGACCCCCGAGTGAAAAGCTATGACCATTTGAAGCAGACAGAAGTGTAAGCCTAAAACAATTTCGAGCGTCTCGATATATTATGCACCTGAATCGGGACCCCCCGAGTTAAAAGTTACGACCATTTGAATTTCTCGAGATCTTTGGTTGTTCAATTTCGAGCGTCTCGATATATTATGCGCCTGAATCGCACCCCCGAGTGAATAGATATGACCATTTGAATTTCTCGAGAGCTTCCGATGTTGAATTTCGAGCGTCTCGATATATTATGCGCCTAAATCAGACATTCGAGTTATAAGTTATGACCATTTGAATTTCTCGAGAGCTTCCGTTGTTCAATTTCGAGCGTCTCAATATATTATGCGCCTGAATCGGACTGCCGAGTGAAAAAGTTATGAACCAATTTGAATTTTCTCGAGATTTTTCGGGTTGTTCAATTTGAGCGTCTCGATATATTATGCGCCTTAATCGCACCCCCGAGTGAATAGATATGACCATTTGAATTTCTCAAGAGCTTTCCGATGTTCAATTTCGAGCGTCTCGATATAGTATGCGCCTAAATCAGACATTCGAGTTAAAAGTTATGACCATTTGAATTTCTCGAGAGCTTCCGATGTTCAATTTTAAGCGTTTCGATATATTGTGCGCTTGAATCTGACCTCCGTGTGAAAATTTATGACCATTTGAATTTCACGAGTTTCCGATGTTCCATTTCGAGCGTCTCTATATGTGATGCGCGTAAAGCAGACATCCGAGTTAAAAGTTATGTCCATTTGAATTTCTTGAGAGCTTCCGATGTTCAATTTCGAGCGTCTCGATATATTATGCGCCTGAATCAGACCCCCGAGTGAAAAGTATGACCATTTGAATTTCTCGAGAGTTTCCGTTGTTCAATTTCGAGCGTCTCGATATATTATGCCCCCGAATCTGACCTCCGTGTGAAAAGGTTTGCCCATTTGAATATCTCGAGAGCTTCCGTTGTTCAATTTTGAGCGTCTCTATATTTGATGCGCCTAAAGCAGACATCCGAGTTAAAAGTTATGTGCATTTGAATTTCTTGAGAGCTTCCGCTGTTCATTTTCTAGCGTCTCGATATATTATGCGCCTGAATAAGACCCCCGAGTGAAAAGTATGACCATTTGAATTTCTCGAGAGTCTCCGTTGTTCAATTTCGAGGAGGTTCGATATATTATGCGCCTGAATCGGACCCCCGAGTGAAAAATTATGACCATTTGAATTTCTCGAGATCTTTGGTTGTTCAATTTCGAGCGTCTCGATATATTATGCGCCTGAATCGTACTCCCGAGTGACAAGATATGACCATTTGAATTTCTCGAGAGCTTCCGATGTTCAGATTTAGAGCGTTTCGATATATTATGCGCCTGAATCTGACCTCCGTGTGAAAAGTATTGACCATTTGAATTTCTCGAGAGCTTCCGATGTTCAATTTCGAGCGTCTCTATATGTGATGCGCCTAAAGCAGACATCCGAGTTAAAAGTTATGTCCATTTGAATTTCTTGAGAGCTTCCGGTGTTCATTTTCGAGCGTCTCGATATATGATGCGCCTGAATCGGGCCCCTTAGGAAAAAGTTAGGACCATTTGAATTTCTCGAGATCTTCGGTTGTTCAATTTCGAGCGTCTCGATATATTATGCGCCTTAATCGCACCCCCGAGTGAATAGATATGACCATTTGAATATCTCGAGAGCTTCTGATGTTCAATTTCGAGCGTCTCGATATATTATGCGCCTAAATCATACATTCGAGTTAAAAGTTATGACCATTTCAATTTCTCGAGAGCTTCCGATGTTCAATTTCGAGCGTTTCGATATATTGTGTGCCTGAATCTGACCTCCGTGTGAAAAGTTATGACCATTTGAATTTCACGTGAGCTTCCAATGTTCAATTTCGAGCGTCTCTATATGTGATGCGCCTAAAGCAGACATCCGAGTTAAAAGTTATGACCATTTGAATTTCTCAAGATCTTCGGTTGTTCAATTTCAAGCGTCTCAACATATTATGCGCCTGAATCGCACCCCCGAGTGAATAGATATGACCATTTGAATATCTCGAGAGCTTCCGATGTTCAATTTCGAGCGTCTCGATATATTATGCGCCTAAATCATAAATTCGAGTTAAAAGTTATGACCATTTGAATTTCTCGAGAGCCTCCGATGTTCAATTTCGAGCGTCTCGATATATTATGTGCCTAAATCAGACATCCGAGTTAAAAGTTATGACCATTTGAATTTCTCGAGAGCTTCCGATGTTCAATTTCGAGCGTCTCGATATATTATGCGCCTAAATCAGACATTCGAGATAAAAGTTATGACCATTTGAATTTCTCGAGAGCTTCCGTTGTTCAATTTCGAGCGTCTCAATATATTATGCGCCTGAATCGGACCGCCGAGTGAAAATTTATGACCATTAGAATTTCTCGAGATCTTCGGTTGTTCAATTTCAAGCGTCTCGATATATTATGCGCCTGAATCGCACCCCCGAGTGAGTAGATATGACCATTTGAATATCTCGAGAGCTTCCGATGTTCAATTTCGAGCGTCTCGACATATTATGCGCCTAAATCAGACATCCGAGTTAAAAGTTATGACCATTTGAATTTATTGAGAGCTTCCGATGTTCAATTTCGTGCGTTTCGATATATTATGCGCCTGAATCTGACCTCCGTGTGAAAAGTATTGACCATTTGAATTTCTCGAGAGCTTCCGATGTTCAATTTCGAGCGTCTCTATATGTGATGCGCCTAAAGCAGACATCCGAGTTAAAAGTTATGTCCATTTGAATTTCTTGAGAGCTTCCGCTGTTCATTTTTTAGCGTCTCGATATATTTTGCGCCTGAATCGGACCCCCGAGTGAAAAGTTATGACCATTTGAATTTCTCGAGATCTTCGGTTGTTCAATTTCGAGCGTCTCTATATATTATGCGCCTGAATCGCACCACCGAGTGAAAAGATATGACCATTGAGAGCTTCTGATGTTCAATTTCGAGCGTCTCGATATATTATGCGCCTAAATCAGACATCCGAGTTAAAAATTATGACCATTTGAATTTCTCGAGAGCTTCCGATGTTTAATTTTGAGCGTTTCGATATATTATGCGCCTGAATCTGACCTCCGTGTGAAAAGTTATGCCCATTTGAATTTCTCGAGACCTTCCGTTGTTCAATTTCATGCGTCTCGATATATTATGCGCCTGAATCGGACCTTCGAGTGAAAAGTAATGACCACTTGAATTTCTCGAGAGCTTCCGTTGTTCAATTTCGAGCATCTCGATATACTATGCTCCTGAATCTGACCTCCGAGTCCAAAGTTATGACCATTTGAATTTCTCGAGAGCTTCCGTTGTTCAATTTTGAGCGTCTCTATATGTGATGCGTCAAAATCAGACATCCGAGTTAAAAGTTATCTCCATTTGAATTTCATGAGAGCTTCCGCTGTTCATTTTCGAGCGTCTCGATATATTATGCGCCTAAATCGGACCCCCGAGTGAAAAGTTATGACCATTTGAATATCTCGAGAGCTTCCGTTGTTCAATTTCGAGCGTCTCGATATATTATGCGCCTGAATCGCACCCCGAGTGAAAAGATATGACCATTTGTTTTTCTCGAGAGCTTCCGATGTTCAATTTGAGCATCTCGATATATTATGCGCCTAAATTAGACATCCGAGTTAAAAGTTATGACCATTTGAATTTCTCGAGAGCTTCCGATTTTCAATTTCGAGCGTTTCGATATATTATGCGCCTGAATCTGACCTCCGTGTGAAAAGTTATGACCATTTGAATTTCTCGAGAGCTTCCGATGTTCAATTTCGAGCGTCTCTATATGTGATGCGCCTAAAGCAGACATCCGAGTTAAAAGTTATGTCCATTTGAATTTCTTGAGAGCTTCCGCTGTTCATTTTTTAGCGTCTCGATATATTTTGCGCCTGAATCGGACCCCCGAGTGAAAAGTTATGACCATTTGAATTTCTCGAGATCTTCGGTTGTTCAATTTCGAGCGTCTCTATATATTATGCGCCTGAATCGCACCCCTGAGTGAAAAGATATGACCATTGAGAGCTTCTGATGTTCAATTTCGAGCGTCTCGATATATTATGCGCCTAAATCAGACATCCGAGTTAAAAATTATGACCATTTGAATTTCTCGAGAGCTTCCGATGTTTAATTTTGAGCGTTTCGATATATTATGCGCCTGAATCTGACCTCCGTGTGAAAAGTTATGCCCATTTGAATTTCTCGAGACCTTCCGTTGTTCAATTTCATGCGTAGGGCCGGGTTATGCGCCTGAATCGGA